>NC_056726.1:1833678970-1833696470 GCF_019279795.1 Protopterus annectens
TGGACCTATCAAAGGCCTTTGATATGGTGAATCACCAACTACTTCATAACACCCTAAAAAATCTCCACTTAGATAATCAATCTCTGGCCTGGTTTCATGCCTATCTCTCTGGTAGGCAACAAGCGGTTCTCTGGCAGAATAAGCTTTCTAGCCTCCTACCCAACACCATAGGAGTTCCCCAAGGTTCTATACTGGGACCTCTTCTTTTTTCAGTCTTTATAAATGACCTCCACAAAGCCATCCCAGACGCGACCTGTATTCAATATGCTGACTCGACATTAGTTTGTTCAGATTCGTCTCTTATAACCTTTTAACTAAAACACAATCCTGTTTTACTGCAGTGGAAACTTGGCTATTGGAACGGCAACTGATTCTAAATCCAAAGAAAACCAAACTGGTTCTCTTTCACCCTGCACAAAAGTCCATACCCACAGCCTTTACTATACATTCCAGAAATGAAACTATCATCTCCCCGGATTCCTATACTAAACTATTAGGCGTTACCATTGATAATAAACTTAGATTTGATATACATATCAACCAGACTATTAAAACTGTTAACAAGAAACTTGGGTCACTTTATCGAATAAAATCATTCCTTACTCCGTGTGCAAAAACCGCCACTGCCCGCTCCCATCTTCTTTCTACCCTCCTGTATGCCTCCCCTATTCTCACAAATCTTAATATATCTGACCTTAATAAACTATCATCCTGTTATAATCATATTGCCAGATTTGCAACTGGGCTGCCTTATAGAACCCATCACTGTAGCAACCTAAAAAACTTGGGTTGGATTGAATTCCCAAACCTTCTCCAGCAAAGCCAACTAATTCTGGCTTTTAAAATTCTGAAACAACCTGACAACACTCCTGCACTGAGAAAGTTAATTACACCTTACAACAATCTCAATAGTTTACGCTCCTCAAATAAGCTACTAGCTCAAACAGTCAAATCCAATAATACAGGGGGTGACGCACTCTTTGCCAATGCCATTGGAAAAAAATGGAACTCCCTCCCCCCCCAGTCTCACCATCATTTCCTCCCTAAATCTATTCAAAAAAAGATTAAATCACCATCTCAAGTCACAATGGCTCTGCCAGTGTGCAAGTCCTGATTAACTCTCCCTTAGTCTTTGAGCATCTTCTTTGTTCAAGTATATCCTTCGAAACCAAGAGGACCTCTCTCTCTTTTTACCCCTCCCCCCCCCCTTGGTTATCCTGGTTATAAGTTATCCTTTCATGGTCAGACTAGAAAGAGAAAAAGTATGTTGTAGCCTGTGTCTGTTTTTTACTTGGCATAGTTCTTTTTTATATACTATATAGTATTTGGCTCTTTTTGTTTAAACAACCAAAGGAGATTAAATCTTTTTATGAATATGTACTTTTCAACTGTTAATGTGGAGCTTTTCTCCCCGGGCCTCCGCTGAAAATGGACATGTATCCAGTCGGACCTTCCCGGTCAACAAATGTAAAATAAATAAATAAATTTACCTTTGGCCATTACATGGAGAAAGACCCTCCCCACAGGATGTTACATCTCTAGCTTTGTAAAGTAATCTTGTATTTACAGTCAGATGGTAGTTGTGTCTGGATTTAAGCACATGTTTAAGCTGTCAGAACCTGTTGTGTGTGTAGTTTTGGAATAGACATCCACCCCGGGGATGTTTATGCCTCTGACAGTTGCTCTGGTCTACTTAATTTACAAAGATTTATAGAGGAAAACAGTGTGGCACAGGATTAATCCGTTTGCTATTCCTGCTGTTGACCTGCCATCTTTAGCTCAGACAAGATCCCTCACTTGAACCCCCTAGCCAAACGTGGGTAATGGTTTGGACTTTGCATAGTCCACATTGATGTAGTTCCCCTTTATAGTGTTTTCCCCCTAATGAATATCTCCTCTTGTGAGATCCTCTTTCACAAAGGTGTCCAGCGTTATTAGGGATAGGGCAACTTTAGCTGACAGCCATTCCCTTGCTGTTTGAAGCTTTTGAGGATACATTCTCAATTGTCTCCCCAGAATCAGGCTACCAGGTTTTGTTTCCCTGAAAGTCTGGTGTTTTTTGTGAAGTGGTGGATAAGGCCAAGTACCTCTACAAAAGTCCTGTAGTTGATCCTCCTTTTGTTTCCCCTGGATGTGATTATTGGATCCAGGTTTGCCTCCATGAATAACACCATTCTTGGTGTTACTGAAAGTAGATTATTGGATATTTTTGATAAGAAGTGTTGTATATTAGCCAGATTAAAATATCTCCTGATGGCCTGGTTGGTTAAGCAAGTTGTGGAAAAATTAGAAACTGTTTTGGACACATCCTTAAGATTAAAATTGTCTTATCCTAAAGCATTTAAACTGGAATGATGCCCTCAAATGTGGCCCTGATGCTGTATATACATCTGCCAAAGCAGCTGTCTGTGGCATGGTAATTCTGTAGCATATACAGATCTATTCCTCTTGTATAACTAAAGTTGTAGCTGTTTACTTTAACCCAAACTGTCAATCACCCTGTTTTCTTTCCTGAAACTAAAATTGAGTCAGAAAGGGTACTGTATACCTTTGATGTCTGTGGGCAACTTTGGTACTACCTTGGTTGAACTAAGTATTTCAGATCTTTGGATCATTTGTTCACTTCTTGTGAAGGTAAGAAGGGGCAACCTTTGTCAAAATAGACCATTTCCAAATGGTTGTCTAAGGCTGATGCACTTTGTTATACTCACCATAACAAGACTGTTCTAGTCAGGGTCAATGTCCACTGTACCACGGCCATAGCTTCATCTGTGGCGTTTTTGGAAAGGGTTGAATTCTAGAAGTATGCTAGAAGCAGCTACTTGGTCTTCTGCACATACTTTTACAAAGCAGTATAAGCTTGATTCCTTCTCTAGGTCCAGATCAAGCTTTGCTAGCACCATTCTCCTGGGGCTTCCAGACTCTTCTCCTTCACCTTCTAAATGTAATTAGCCAAGGTAATCTACCCATGTAGCTCAGTCTGTTGTAACAGTTATCAATTTGATGAACATAGTTTAGTTGTGCAAGTAAAACTTGCCATATCAGTAAATGTTTGATCATTGTTGCTGGGTGCGGACATTTTTTTGTTATTCCTTGCATTCTCGGGAAGATATTTCTGCGAGAAGTGCTGGGCAAAACAAAGTAAGGTCTCCCTTCTTGAAAAGAAGGCCACCCTTTTTTTCTGACCAATGCAACAAAAAACACAGTGACTGTCAGGGAGATATAAAATAAAGATCTGTGAGGTACTTGCCTTCCTGTATTTTTAGGGTTCCCATGGCAAATGTGCATATGAAGAAGTTCCATTGATACTTGTAGTCTGTGAACAGGATGCCATCTATTATTCCAGGTGTTTGGAATAAATTCAAGTGATGGGCAACAGCTTCCTTTGAATCCCAGAGATGGCTTTGTTCTTCCACAGGGCAGACAAACCACAAAGACAGATGCTTTATACCGTGGTTAAGGAACACACACACAGGTCCCCTCAAGGTCAAGGGAAGGCAAGCTCACAAGGACGAAACCAAACAAGTAGTCAATGAAATGTTGGCACTAATCATGGAGGGCAACAACGTATTAAATTGCAGCAAACTACTCTTAACCATTTACGGTTTCAACTTACCCAAGCTGAAGCAGTTACCGAACGGATTACACCTAGAATGAAGACGACACAGAGTAGGACTCTTACTCCAGCTAAGAGAAAAAACGAGAGCCCTTTAGGACTCAACAAACAGAGCCGGAGATAAAACAAGGTACTTTAAACTTGTCTAGCCTTGTTTTAAATGAGGCACACTACTCATTGTTACAAAAAGGAATTAATTTCATCCCCACTGCGACTGATGATTTAGTACACATACTAACTGACCTCAAACTTTTTGTAAGGACTGTGACACTTAAAATGCTTTTTGGTAATACTTGTACTGTTGAAGGCTTATGCAAACGGCGTAGCACTTTCATTCCTAGCAATATACCTGTGCTAACTGCTTTTCATGACATATGTGAACTAGAAATTAGAGAATTATATAATAATCCTGTATCATCTAAGCACTTTAATTTATCCCACCAAGAGTACATGGCACTTAAATCATTAATAATGAATGATGACATAATCAAATCTGCAGACAAGGGAAATGTTGTTGTACTTATGGATAAAGCCAATTATATTGATTCAGTACTGTCTGCTTAATGATGCTACAGCTTTTAAATGTATTAACAGTAATGATGTCAAGAAATGTATCAGTAACATCAACATGGCAATATATGAGTTACAAATACAGGAGGACATTGACATAGATCTGTTTAATTTCTTTACTGTTCCATGTCCTGTTATACCGTGCCTCTATGGCATTCCCAAAATACATAAGTTATTAAACAACCCCCCCATGAGACCCATAGTATCTGGTGGGGGTTGGCTTACTGAGCCAATATCCATATATCTACAAAAACAACTTTACCCCTTTTTACATGGCTGTACTACAGTTTTAAAAGACACTATGGACCTTTTGTTGAAATTACGAACATGGTATCATACACCTAAAGCTAGGGAGACATTTGAAGGAAATATGTTGTTAGTCACACTAGATATAGTTTCACTTTTTACAGTGATACCCAATGATTTTGGAATTGACTGTATTAGAGAATTTTTGATGAAACAGCATTCCTTAACACCACGGAAGGTAGAGACTATATGTACTTTACTTGATTTGGTTTTAAGCAATAATATTTTCTTGTTCAATGAACAACTGTATTTACAATTATCGGGGGTTGCGATGGGAACGTCTGCAGCAAATACGTATGCCAACATGGTTTTATACTGTTGGGAACAGAAATTTTTATTAAATGATAATAGTTTGCCCACAACATTGTATTTTATCAACAATTTGTAGACGATTGTTTTATGATCTGGAACGGAACCCAGTTAGAATTACATGCATTTTTAGATTATTTAAATAATACAACAAATTTCCTGAAGTTCAAGATGGAATATTCAGAAGAGAAAATAGTGTTCTTGGATCTAATGTTATATAGGTCTGAAAGCTTGTTTCACACCAGTATCCATCAGAAGCAAGTTCACTCGGGGCGTTATTTGTACTATAACAGTATGCATGCACCACATGTATTTAGGAGTATAGTTACTTCTCAGTTTGGCAGAGTGAGTAAGTTAAACACAGAGCATTCAAATTTTAATTTACAGCTTGAAGACATGTACAAGGATTTTATATCTAGTGGCTATGATAGCAGGCTGCTAACTGATGTAAAAAACAAGATTATAGTTGATAGGGATACTATTCTTAAACCTATCTATTTAGAAGGAACTAATAGGATTGAGAACAAGCAACAGAACACTAAAATTAGGTTTGTCACATCTTTTAATGCTAAAACACATTTGATTAAACGAGTCATACAGAAGAACTGGCTGATTCTTATGGCTTGTATGAACGTTAAGAAAGTTTTAGATGATAGACCATATTTCTCGTATAGAAATATGAAAACCATAAAACAAAAACTTTGTTATAAGGATTTTAATTTCCATTCCACTGCTACAGTTGTTAATCCTGGTACGTATAAATGCTTTAATTGTTCATGCTGCCCTGACATCTTTGACCAAACTAGTGATCACTTTAGACACCCTGTAACAAATAAGTTGTACTCCTTTAATCTAAAAGCTTTTTGTACCACTACGTCTGTTGTTTATATGGCCACTTGCTCACAATGCCCATCGTTCTATATAGGAAAAACTACAAGAAAATTAAAAGATAGAATAGTAGAGTATAAATCAGAAATAAGGAGAGCAGTGGCCACAAATGCACTATATAAACATATAGCTGAGAATGGAGTCCATCATAGATTTAACTTTAGGGTTATGCATATAGTTAAACCCACACCACGTGGAGGTGACATTAATAATTTACTTGAATTAAAGGAATACGAATGGATAATCAGGTTAGCAGCAGACCATGCACCAGGACTTAATGACCTTACTACCTTAAAACCTGTTCTTAAATATTTACAACACACTAAACTGAAATAATATTGTTATTGTAGTAGGTTAGCAGCAGATCATGTACCAGGATGTAATTATTTTAAAACTTGTTTTTAAATATATACCAAACTGAAATAATATTGTTATTTTTGTAACTTTAAGAATATTTATCTTTATATTGTAATTATTAAATTGTTAAATTAGTTTGTTTGTGTGTCATATGACCACTGGGCTGCTGGTCATGTGATGGTGACCCTGTATAAATTCAGTATGTTTTTCACATTCAATTTGTAATGCACTGAGGAAGGGTTTTTATGCCTGAAAGCTTTGCTGTGTTCTTATAAAGTGGTTTCTCCAGTAAAAACGGATTGCCATATCTAAACAGGCATGTTGCTGTTTCTTCTGCAGGCAGTTCTGTTTAGAGGCTGAGGATTAACCTCTCTGAGGGTTCTAAGTGATCCACAGTAACACAGACACTGGTCAGAATCAGAAGTTAAATTGCATAGACATTTTATGTGCAAGTAGGCACATTTCTCATTCTTTCCAAATATCTGTCCTTACTGGGTCAGGATCAAGCCCTGTAGGTGCTCTCTCTGTAATCAAACTGCAGCAACACAGGGACACTGGTCAGGATCAGAACTTAATAATAGTGCATCTCCATTCCATATGCACACTGGCACATTGCTTGCACCAGTTCTCTTTATTGGCTATCAGACCTTGCAACTTATGGTACTGTGTAAGTGAACTGCAGCAAAACGAGGATACTGGACAAAAACTTTGCATATAAAACAGGCATATGAGCATATTGTACATTCCTCCTGAGACAAGTCATTTTACTGGCAGAGGACCAAGCCCTGTAAGTGGTATTTGTAAGTGAACCACAGCAGCATGAAAACACTGGTCAGGATTAAAAACTTAATCATGCATATCACTTTTATATGTAACATACTGTGCAGGTCAGCATCAACTTACCCTGGCTTTTATTTATTTATTTATTTTTTTACTGCGCACTCTAAATTTAAATAGCACCTCTGAAGAAGTCATAGTCAAAGGAGTAGATAAACTTACTGAGTGCAGATGCAATTACCATTCATTGTTTCCCTGTTGTTAGTTTGTCCTGCAGCATACTAATTTATGCTAGGCTTTTTTGCCCAACTGTTCCATACATTTAAGTAAAAAGGGTATTGCAAGGAAAATTTTGATGATTGAACCTGCAGTACTTGTTAGCTTTTTCTTACAACCTCTCAGCTTCTTTAGTCAGTATAGTGCTAATAGTTTTTAGTCACTGCTGTGGGGCTATTGAGACTGAGGGTAAGATTCCACCCTTGTTTTGGCTCTTGTTGTAGCCTTACTTTGCATCCATTTTGTTGCATGTTTCCATTCAGTATAGCTCTATATAGTGTACTTTCTGCTTCTTTACCAGAACAACAACAAATCACACAGGAATCATTCTCTTCTGTAGAAAGCTGGCTATCCAATACTCAGCTCCTACTCAACTCAAGTAAGACAAAACTTCTCCTGTTCCAACCTTCCAAAGCCACCCAAAACACCCCCGCCTCAACATTCTCACCAAAGACAATACCATCATCTCTCCATCAGAACACACAAAATTACTCTGTGTGGAAATAGACAAACTTAGATTTGACACCCACGTATCTCTCACAATAAAAAAAGTTCACAAGAAACTTGGTGCATTATATCGAAGCTGCCAATTCCTAACCAAGGTGGCTAGAATCTCCATAGCCATATTTTTTACTGCGCACTCTAAATTTAAATAGCACCTCTGAAGAAGTCATAGTCAAAGGAGTAGATAAACTTACTGAGTGCAGATGCAGTTACCATTCATTGTTTCCCTGTTGTTAGTTTGTCCTGCAGCATAATAATTTATGCTAGGCTTTTTTGCCCAACTGTTCCATACATTTAAGTAAAAAGGGTATTGCAAGGAAAATTTTGGTGATTGAACCTGCAGTACTTGTTAGCTTTTTCTTACAACCTCTCAGCTTCTTTAGTCAGTATAGTGCTAATAGTTTTTAGTCACTGCTGTGGGGCTATTGAGACTGTGGGTAAGATTCCACCCTTGTTTTGGCTCTTGTTGTAGCCTTACTTTGCATCCATTTTGTTGCATGTTTCCATTCAGTATAACTCTATAGTGTACTTTCTGCTTCTTTACCAGAACAACAACAAATCACACAGGAATCATTCTCTTCTGTAGAAAGCTGGCTATCCAATACTCAGCTCCTACTCAACTCAAGTAAGACAAAACTTCTCCTGTTCCAACCTTCCAAAGCCACCCAAAACACCCCGCCTCAACATTCTCACCAAAGACAATACCATCATCTCTCCAGGAACACACAAAATTACTCCGTGTGGAAATAGACAAACTTAGATTTGACACCCACGTATCTCACAATAAAAAAAGTTCACAAGAAACTTGGTGCATTATATCGAAGCTGCCAATTCCTAACCAAGGTGGCTAGAATCTCCATAGCCAATTCCCAGCTAATCTCCACCCTACTCTCTGCATCCCCCATACTTACCAACCTTAGGCAGACCTGCATAAGCTGGATGCTTGTTACAACAAAATTGCTAAGTTTGCCACTGGAACCTCCTACCACAGCCATCATTGCATCTCCCTTAAAGAACTAAACTGGCGAGAACTCCCACAACTCCTTCACTTTATTCAACTCACCCTCGCTCATAAACGTATTAACCATCCCCATAACATCCCTTCCCTTCAAACCCTTCTCCAACCCTATCACTCCACTAGGCCTGTAAGATCAAGCAACAGAGGTCAAACCCAAAAACTCAGCAGGAGAAGCCATATTTTCATGTACCATATCTAAACTTTGGAACAGTCTCCCACCCTCTATAACTACTCTACATTCCAGCAGCCTTTTCAAGACTGCGCTCAAATTCCACTTAAATTTGCACTGGCTTTGTCCTTGTTCTAATCCAGACTAACACCCCCTTACCCCCCCCCCCAGACGTTTAACCCAACTATACTACCTCCACTACTAACCACAGGCAGAATTAGCTAGTTGTCTTGTCTGACAGTTTTGTTACTAATATTATAAACAACAAGAAACTTTCTTAACTTGCAACATTTACTGTTTATACTGTTGATAATCAATATCTTGTTATTGTATTAAAGCCAACAACCTGTAATGTTGTTTACTATTGCTGCAACTTTGTATCTCTATTTATCATGTACATGATGAGGAGCTTTTATCACCAGGCATCCGCTGAAAAAGCACCTGCGTCCAGTCAGAATTTCCCAGTAAACAAATGTAAATAAATAAATCATAAGTAAACTTTAGTGTAGCATGTTTTCTGAACGTTCTTTCCTGCATTTGAACAGGAGCACTCAGTGTAATTATTACTGCAAGCCATTACTGAGTAACCATTTTATGCTGTTTTGTAACTTTTTTTATTCTGCATGTAAATGTATTTGTCTGTCGTTTAGTTGTTGTGGTCTATTCTGTTGTAGAGTACTATGAAATATATTACAGTTGTATTACTGTGGTATGATTACAGTCTTGTGGAGTTAGTTTACACAATAAAAGATTTTTCTGTGCATTGGTTATGTCCAAGGGAGTTTCAGAAGATCTGATGTTTTCCTTTTCATTCATTCGTCAACTGATGGATTTCGTATCTGACCTATAATCCGGCTCGGCCACATTTACTAGACTCTAGGATCCTACTCTCAAGCTCCTCCCTTTACCTACAATACCCTGGTCACCTGGTATATCACTGTCCATATCCATAAAGAAGAGCTTCCAGTTTCTCAGTGTTGGTATCTTTTGTTTAGTTTCTTCCCACATATCCTTAGCTGCCATAATAGGAGCCTTTTTAATCCATACTGCTAAGTACTTATGTCCCCATAAATATGTATTGCTGAATCAGTTCATATGTGGGTACTTCATTTTCAGCTGTAGCCTTTGTTTTATCTTCATTAATTTTATATTCTAAAAAAACTTGAGACTGTCTCAGAATGTTCTACAACATTGAGATGTCTTTTTTGAATGTATCAGGTGCAAAATAATATAATCTGCAAAGAAAACCAGATTTTTTTTATTACCATACCAATTGCCTCCTTAGATTTTTGAGTCCCTTATTTTCTTTTGCTGGTGGCTCTAAATTTAAAACAAATAAAGGGTAAAGTGGACACCCTGATCTAGTTCCTCTGTTCAGACCCAAATTATTAGAGGGGAACCCTCCCACTGTAATTCTTGCCTCTGATCCTTCATATATCCTTCTATTTAACCTTATTGGTCAGGGAATGCAGATCTTACTCTGTTGAATGCTTTCTCTGCATCAAGACCTACCAGCGTCTGCATACTGTCTTGAATTCTGATTTCTTCTGGATCATCATTTTTCTGTTAAGGTTGTTAAATATGTACCTCCCCTCCACAAAACCACATCGATCCATATCTGTCAATTTTGACATCACCTTTGCCATGTTTTTAGAATTCTTATAGACATAAACACTTTGTATGCATGGTGTCAAAGTGAAATGGGTCTATGTGAAACTGGGTCTGATGGGTCTTTACTGTCTTTAGGTTGTATAGCCACCACAGCCTTCTTTCCAGATGTTGGTGCTTCTCCTCTTTTTACAATACTGTTAAAAAAGCCTTTCTGATCTTTATCTGTCTCTTCCAGCCTAACTTCTAAATTTCCACAGGAATACATCTGTTATTGGTGACTTTCCTACAGATTGTTTATTCTTCACTGTTTTTATCTCATCTCCTCCCATCTTAACTGTTCAGCCTCATCTACCTCTAGCCTTGGTATAATTGTCTTCCATAAATATTTCCATCTTTTCTCTTTCTTGATTTCCACTCTGCTTTATACAGATTTTAATGACATCAGAAATATCTGTAATACCTAAACAAGGATCTCTTTCTAACAGGTAGATGGGAAAGCTCCACTGTCTTATTTTTACTGTTAGCCTACAGTTTTTTATTTTAGTGTTTATCGGTGCATGACCTGAAATGCTTATATTTGTCAGTCTTTCAATTAGGTGCACTTTTTCCTGTGAAGTTAATTTCTATCTAGTCTGGTCCAGTTATTATTACCTCTGGGAATAATCTGTATATTATTTGAGTTCCTACTACTGAATTTGTCTTCCATACCAAATATTTTCTTCAGAAATCTACCATTTTGCTTTATATTTTCCCTTCCAAGTTCCCCAGATACATCCTCACTTTGCAAATAAACTTCCAGTCCCCATCTATAAGTAATATTCCTGCTGAAAGCCGATTATTTCTCCCAAAATTTTATTAAGTTCCTTAGTAGTTTTTGGTGTAATACAGATGCATAACAACATAATCGTAATCTCTTACCAATATCCCTTTACTACCACATATCTACCTTTATTATCTTTTTCCCCTTTTCTATCACTATTGGAGCTCATCTAATAATTAGTATAATTACTCCCATTTTTCAATTGTCCCTGATATTCTGTTGAGTATTCATCCTAAAATCCTTTCTTTGTAAAATTAACGTGCTCATTTCTTTCCAAAGATGTTTCCTGCAGCATCATTATTTGCACTCTGCATTTCTTAATAAAATTCAACACTCTTTCCTTTTTGTCTGTACTTGTAAAGCTGTTTATGTTCCAAGATAATATAGATAGTGTAGCCATTATAACAAGTTGTTTCCACCTATTATATGTGACAGATTTTTTTATGTGTATTTCCAACTTTTGTGTTACATACCCACACTAATATTTTGCAGGCTGATCTTGTATGTATTTGTTTCTTGTCCACTCCATTTTGAACATATGTTACATTTTTCAAGACTTTTTGGTTTAGTGAAGACCCTCAGACATAAATACATTGAGAGATTTATGCTCATCACAGTCAACATGTCAACAGTTTTTACGTACAGTTGCAGATTACCTTTTCTCTGAATACAAATGCAAGTGCTTCAGTTACTGGTTTATTATTTCTAGGAAAGAGGTTCAGTAGTTGGTGAGCAGTTTTGAGTAGTTTGATGCTCCCCATTGACACTGATCACATTTGTATTATTGGGTCTGGATATTTTACTTTTTATTATTTTTCATATTTATTAATAGTGATAGTGGTAATAGTGATATTGTGTTCTGTCTTTAATTTCTGTTATACCAATACATTAAGAACAAGAAAAATGTTTTTGAAAACATTTGAGGTAGTACTTGTACCTTTCAGCTACTAAACTTCTGGATGTTTAGTAGTCTATGTACATAGTTTGTGATCTTTGTACTATATCAAATTGACTCTTGCTTTATTCCAAGGAAGCCCTTTTAAAAGTTATGCAAAATTACCTTTTTCTGTGGCATTCTGATTATGGAAAGTAGGAGAACACTCTGTTTCTGATTGCATTTTCTGTATGCATGTTATGACTCAGAATGACTGCCTGCTTTGAACATTAGTCCATATATATATAGAATAGATGGTCTCCAAGTGCTTGTAGGAAGTCTAAACATTTGCTGTGGGCACCCATACATAATTTCTTTCAGATGTTGCATGTATGTGTCTTTTGGAATACACTTAAAGAGTTTATTGTGGAACAACATAAAATATTTCTGAATTTTGTTTCAGCAGGATTTTGTTCTCTTGAAAGTAAGCAGTGTATTAAGTACCTGCATTTGTTTTCAGGTTTGTATTGAACTTAGAGGGAGTGTTATACAAAGATATGAGAACACTTTGCCATGGTTTGTGACCTGATTCTGCAGTAAATGGTTTGCCCTAGAGGTAGTCTTGATTTTTTGACAGCCATAAACAATTGCCAACATTTCATTTCTTTCTCTATTTGTGTATATTTTGTTTGTGCTTCCAGTTAAAAGTTCTCAACCTGTGTGCAGCTGGTCCGCCTTTGTGCATTAGCTGCACACTGAAACCCAGTTGACTGATAACAGCTTGAAGAGTAACCAGACATAACACACATTTTAAGTTTGAAACATCTGTAAGAAACCTTTTCAACATTTTAGTTTTTATGTTGCTCTGTAGACTAAACCGATTGATATCATTTTGTAGTAGTTTATCAGTGTGGCTTTAATAACCAAATTGGGTATGAAGGTTAAAAGATATTGAACCATTCCTAGGATATAAATAGGTTCATAGGTTGGTACTAGGCTATCGGCCTTAGGGTCTATACAAGCCTAGCCATAACAATTCTCTGGCTATTTCTTCCCATACTATTTACTTCCCTGGACCCCTGTCTAGCAGGGTGACTGACATGATCCCCGGGGTGAATTTCCTTTCTCCCATCCAATCGTCATGGTTCCTTTTGAAGAGGACCAAAGAGGCACTCTGCTTAACATGTATGGGCAGTCTATTCCAGAGTCTGGGGAGTCTCTGGGTCAGGAACCTATCCCTCCAGCATGTTTTGTTTATTGTGATGACAAGGTTTAGACCCCTGGAGCATGTGGCTCTGAGGGATTGGGATTTCTTTAAGTGTAGCATGTCCAACAGCTCTGGGTTTGACATAGCTTTGTATGTTAAGCAGAGATTGCCTCTGAGTAGATGATATGCGACAGAGTATAGCTGGAGTTTTTTAAGGCGGTCAACATAGGGCATCTGCTTTAGGCCTGTGATATTTTTAGTGAGGTATTTCTGCAGCCTTTCCAGTTGTTGCAGGTGTCTTGAGAGGTACATACCAAATGGGGCGTTGTATTCTATAACGGGTCTAATGAGGGATGAGTACAATGGAACAATGACCACCTTTTTTCTGGATGAAAAGCCCTTAGTGATGAGGTATGCCACATAGAAAGATTTCCTGACTGTTGTGGTGATGTGGTTATCGAAGGTGAGACCACTGTCCACCTGTGTCCCTAAGTTTCTTATCACACTTTCGGTGTTTAGTGTGCTGCCACCTATGTGGTAGTTCACAGGTACATGTTTTTTCCCAAAGGGGATAACTTTACATTTCTTGGCATTGAGCTTGAGCCCATGACTCTGCCACCAAGCATCTGTTTGTGTAAGGCCCCTTTGTAGAGTATCAACATCATTTGGAGATTCAATAATGGCTCCCAGTTTGCAGTCATCTGCAAACTTTGTTAGCCAGAGTCCCTTAGTATTGGTCTGTACTTCAGAGAAGTAGATGATAAACAGAGTGGTCCCAGGACTGAACCCTGAGGTACTCCACTTGTCTGGAGCTGGATTTGGAGTCAGCTACTTTTACAGTGTGGGTTCTGTCATTAAGCCAGTTGGCAGCCCATTGAGTGACGTAGGTATTAATGCCCAGCTTAGTAAGTTTATCTATAATTCCAGAGTGGGGGATGGTGTCAAAGGCCTTGGCGAGGTCCATATAGGCTGTGTGGACCGCCTTACCCACATCCACAGCTCTGGAGACTGATTCAAAGAAGTCAGTCAGGTTCAGGAGACAAGATCGGCCCTTCACGAACCCAAACTGCGTGGGGTCCAGTGTTTGAAGGTTGCCAATGTCTTTGTTTATAAGTGCCATGATAATACATTCCATGGCCTTGCAGATCAGGCTCGTCAGAATGATAGGGTGGTAGTTCCTGGGATCCAAGGTGAATCTCCCCTTGTGGAGTGGGATAACTGTAGCTGTCCGCCACTCAGTGGGCATGAAGCCCGAGGTGTGGCTATGATTAAACATGACACTTGAGTGAGGTGCCAGTTCATTTTGTAGTTCATGTAGTACATAGTCTGGGATGTCATCTGGTCCCATGGATGCTGTATTCTTAGCTTTGGAGAGTGCGTTTTTAACCTGTGTGGCCGTTATTACTGGAATTTGGCAATCTTCTGGTATTGAGATGGGCCATTTAGGGGGTGAGAGGGGGATGAAGTTGGCACTGCATCGATCTGCCATGATATTGGCAATATCTTTGGGATCAGTATATTTAATGCCATTCTGTTGTAGCGAAGAGCAGATCTGAGTATTGCCATTTAGATTCTTGACGTAGTTATAGAATGCCTTGTGGTTGTCTTTGGAATCTTTGGCAATTTTATTTTTGTAACTAGCTTTGGAGGATTTTATGAGGGATCTCAGCTTCTTACTGAGGCTGGTAAGGGAGATTTTTGCATCCTGGGATTTTCCTCTTTTCTGCAACAGTTTTTTTCCTTTTGTTGTAAAGTTTGTTTATGGCAGGGGACCACCAAATTGGCTTCATTTTTTTTGGAGGAGAGCATCTTGGTTCTATTTGGTATGACATGATTTATGCATGAGTGGATGTGCTAGTACAGTGCCTTAGTGTAAGGACTCAGCAGTTGAACTTTCAGTTCCCGTCTGCATGGGTGTGATGAAGTTTGTCACTTCTGACTTGAGTAGCGTGAAGTTTGCTTTGGAGAAGTTTTTTATGGAGGTTTCTTTACTGGGAAGTGGGCGGTGGGATGTGGATGTTAAGGGTGATTAACTTATGGTCTGACCTGACCAATGAGGGGGTGACCATAGGTGTAGAGCATCGATTTCCCATGTTGGTAATGACCAGGTCTAGGATAATGGAGCCCCTGGTGGGACAATGGATTATCTGATCCAGGGCATTGGAATTTATGAATCCCAAGAACCGATGGGCAAAGGTGTTGGTACACGACAAATAAGAGTTGTCTTGTGCTTTCTGTATCTTTGCTGTAGCTTGGCCTTCTCAATGTCTTGTTAGACTGTTTCCTAATTCAGAACATGACCCATGTACGTGAAGTGTGATATAGATATTTATCACTTGGCTTTGAGCTTCACATCTTCCTACTTCATGTACCCAATGATATGTACAAATTCAGAGTTTAGCTTTATTAAGTTTCAAACCATTCTACTTCAGTCTGTCTGGCAACTTAAATGAGTCTGAAGCCATGCTGCTGTTTGGTTTAACCCCATGCAAGCAAACATTTGTTGCAATCACATCACTTTCTAGACCTGCTGATATTTCAGCCAGGACTAGCAATAAGGATGTAATAAATGATAACATCTGTATCCACTCAAGGGAGTGTTAAAAGTAAAGAGGAAAAAGTGCTACCTTGATCTTTATTTGCCAGAAGTCTTCATTTGTATCCAGTGCAAAAAATGTTTAATATTAGACATGTCTGAAACTACTTCCTTAGTAGTCTGTAGCGGATTATGTTCCATTTTAATTCATTTCAGATCTTGAGAATCTCTGCATATACTTTTTTTTTCACAGCTTTTACTGCTATTCACCTGTTTATATAGTTCAGTTTCTTTAATGTCTACATCAAAGGACACCGCCCTTTTCGCCTCTTCAGTCCCCCCCCCCCCAAGTACTGTAGGTGTTTTCCTAGGTACATTTATCACAGGAATTGTCTCTGGAGAAATCTTAATACATTAAACTCTTGGTTAACTGGCACCCATGGGGATTGATAGATGCCGGATAGCTGTAGTTTCTGGTTGCTTGAGAGTTACTATTAAAAATAGGCCTGACTAATACTGTACCCTATACTGTTTGTTTGGTTTGACTTGTTCTTAGGTTGGGGAGAGAGAGGGAATTTATCTTCCTTTTTAAAACTCTAAAATGTAAGGTATGTTTTTGTGGGGGGATAAACAAAGTGCAACACATGAGAAGTGTACTGTATTTCTTTGATTTTTTTTTTCCTGGTTGCTTGAGTTCCAGATAACTGAGAGTTTACTGTATGGGTATCTCCCTAAAACTTGGTTCCCTCTCAAACTTTGCTTTGTCCTCCTTAGAGCCTTCATGTCATTGGCAAGAGTTGATCATGCCTTTTCCGTTCTAGTCTCTAATCTATAGAACGACTTTCCAGCCTACATTAGAAATAATGAGCACATAACAGTTTAGGTCAGAACTCAGACCTGCTCACTTGTATTTCACATTCTCCATTCACATAGTAATTGTACACATAATTCTGAAACCCTTTTTGATTTATTCTTAATATAACTGTATCCCCCCTTCAGTTATAAACTTCAGACAACCTTCTACTTTGTTAGATCAGTGAATCAGCTCTGTACATACTTTTAAGTACTGCCTTTAATTACTTTTATAAACTTTGAATGTAAGTGTTGTGCTTAGTTCATATGTGTTGATCCATTATTGTATCTTAAAACCTTGGATGATTTTTTTTATTTTTTGAACAGTGTAGTCTGACTAGGCAGGACCCATTTTCAGTAGGAAAAGCTTCTTAATTAATAAGCTGCTCAAGTAAGGGCATTAAAGTAAGTAAGTAATGCCAAATTGGGTACACGTGGAAGGCCTCTTCACCCCTGAAATGCCCATTATTTCCCTTATAAGGGTCAGCCTGGAGAGCCTAATTTGACTTAGTAAGTGGCCGCTATATTTGTGAGAAATTAAATGCCATAACTGTAAAACTTTTCATGTGGCTTGAAAAGTTCCTTGCATGTAACTTTAAGCTTCACTATTGTATTATTCTATTTCTTCAGTCTTTGTGTATTAGTGGCATGTGATCCAGTTAAGCATTACTTAACAGTTTTAATTTGAGAAATTCTTGCCACAGAATAGATTTGTCATCAGATTTTCAAAATCCTTTTTTTGTTGTTGTGGATGGCCCTTCCTTCACATGTGTTTTCATTACCCTATGCAGGTTATTGTCTGGAATGAGG
>NC_056726.1:1833701470-1833719859 GCF_019279795.1 Protopterus annectens
TTGGATCTTGACAGACTTTCTGCTTCTTTCCCGATCAGGCCTCCCTCTGATCTGAGGTCTCAGTGCCGTACCCTTGTTTGGAGCAGACCAGCTTCTCCTGCTTTGACCTCTCAAGTCACACCATCACTGAATAAGTCTAGACACTTGTCAGAATCCTCTAGATCTTCTCAGAGCTTTTACCAGTCAGAGATGGACAGAATGATGCAAAGTTTTCTCAAAGCTCAGATACAGGTGGGCATTTTGTCATCTCCATCCCAAGCTTCTCTTCTGATTCAGTCTACTATATCAGAATCCCAGGACACAGTTTTCTGGAGAGATTCGTTGTTGGATCCAAGAATGCGTCTTTCTTCGACTCTGTTTCCTAGACCAGCTGTTTTCTGATACCCTCGGATTGAAGTGGGTCCCGGGTCAGAGACGTCGGCACTGGCTCTGGTGGGTTGGCTTCAGTCCCGACCTGGTCAGAGCCATTCCTACCCCAGGGCCTCGGCCTTCGACAGCTCAGGCCCAGTTCTATCTGAAGGCTTCGGATTTGGGGTGGACTCCACTCTTTCTTCTCTGGCGGCTTCAGCTCGGATGGGGGGGGTTCCAGGCCCGTCAGCCTTTCAGGTTGCAGAGCAGGCTTTCTCTAGACCAAGAGATGCGACTCCACATCTTCTAGAACCTACCCCAATCATCATCTCATCTGAGCTTTGAGTCCATCATCCTGCCACTGGTCAGCCCCCCAGGTAAGCCCCCAGACTACTTCCCCACAGGGGGTCCCCCATTCTGATTCTTCCATTGAGCGTCCCACAGAGGAGGTTCATCGGAAGAAAAGGTGCAAGAGGAGGCACATGGAACCCCCCCTTTGGATTCTTTAACAGAGGGTACTGATAGGATCCCCCTGATCTCCACCAGACGTCTCCTTTGGAGACATCCTTGAACTTCTGAGGCAAAAATGTGTCTGTTGCTCGCAAAATCCTTCTGAGGAGTCAGAGTTCCTGGAGGCTTTCTGGGCGGGCCCGTTTCAATCCTGGGTGATTCAACTGGTGGACGAACTCATTGACTTAGTTTCCTGCTGGGCTTGGAAGGAACCAGACACAGTCAAGCCGATCCCTTAAACATCCTAATAAGTTCCTCCCTCCAACCATTGGAGAAAGGGTGTCCCAGATGATGCCACTGTTGTGTCAGCAGTCATGAAAAAGGAGCTCGCCGAACAAAGCACTTCTGTTCACCTCCAAACAAGGAGTCTCAGGCTTTGGCAAGCTCATGTATGCCTCCGCTACCGTTGAACTGAGAGCATTGAACTATTTGGCACATTTTACAAGTCTGCAGAGAGATCTGGTCAGGGAGCTAACCAACTCTCTGAAAGAGACCTAGTTAGAGGAGAACCTTAAACAAGTTTCTTCCCAGTTGGTCTTCCCTTGCAAACTCCTCGATGAGGCTGATTTTAGCACTCCGCATTAGTCACCCCTTGAGCAGCCGGTGCAGACATAGCCATTAGGAGACATGCCTGGATGCGGTTTTGTGATTTTGTGGAACCCTTCAAGGCATCTTTCATTAATGCCCCCTTTGATGGTGCTTCCTTCTTTGGACCATCGGTAAAAGAAACACTTGCCCACAGCAAAAAAGACAGACCTCATCGGCTGTGGAGATCGTTTTCTATCCCCCAAAGAACCTTTTCAAGAAATCAAGAGGTGGGAAAAAGACTTGGTTCAGAAAATCTCAAGGGCCTTTCCAGGACTCGTGCGGGATACCTCTTCCAGGGGCAGAGGAGGAGGCCAGAAGTGTGGGGGGGGGGGGTCTGCTTCAGGGAGCCCTTTTCTGGTAAGCCCTATCAGCGCTGCCCAACTGCCTGCCTCTGGAGGCAGTCAGGTGACATCTGTCCCTGCACCTAGATGCTTGGACAAATATAACCAGCAATGCCTGGGTGCTAAAAATAATATCCAGAGGTTATTACATTCCCTTTCCCCCTCACTCACCTCTAAGTTCCAGGAGGGTACTCCCGATGTGTCAACTAGTCGGTGGGAGTTTTCCATTGGAAAAGTTCAAAAACCTCTAGAGATGAGTCATCCAAGAGGTCCCGATCGACCAAGTAGGATACGGAACGTATTCTAGCTTCTTTTTGGTGCCAAAGAAAACAGGGGGCCTAAGATCAATACTGGATCTCGGGAACATCAGCCATATATGTCAAGAATTTGAAGTTCCATATGGTTAGGGTTCGGTCCATTCTTCCTATTCTACACAAGGACAATTGGATGAGCTTTGTAGATCTCCAGGATGAGTATTGTATCAAAATGAACAAATGCTCCAGGAGAACTTGCTCTTTTGGTGGTGGGGGCAATCATTACTAATTCAAAGCACTGTCCATTGGACTCACCACAGCCCCCTGGATGTTTACCAAATGTATGGCAGTTCTCATGGCTCACCTAAGGCTAAAAGGATTCCAGGTGTTTCCATATTGAGACGAGTGGCTCCTTACTGCAGTAACAAGGCAAGAGCCATGCACAGACGGCAAATGCAAAGTCCAAAATAATCAATGACAAAAACAAAAACGGCCAGCACAAAAGGAGGAATCCAAACCTTTATTAAGACAAATGGCAGACAGGTTTCGGCCCAAAAGACCTTTATCAATGCAAAAATTCACACAATGGAACACCCCTTTTATATAAAGTCCTCAACTATTCCCCCAATGAGAAATTGAAACAATTAGGTGATTCCAATATAAAGAACACACCTATCTCAGTGTGTTCACGCAACAAAACTGCATCAAAATTACCCACAAAACATAAATACATATACATATTCAAAGCATGTGGAATGCTAACCTGAAAAATAAGTGAAAAAAGGAAAAGAACGTTATTAAAAAACACAAACCCTGTAAAATAGAAGTATACCTAACAAAGACCTATATTCAGACAAAATAAATTGAATATTAATTAATATATATAACACTAAAGATGTTCATTCAATCCTAGAGGAAACAACCCCCCCCCCAAACGAATAATCCATGACCTCTTTTTTTATTTGAGTTCATGCCACTTATTTTATGAAAACTTAGAACCCACAACTTTGTCAATGATGGTAAAATGAAAATTAGCCATTTTATGAGCCAAAGTGTGTTTATACAAGGCATTGGTGATAACCTTGTTTCTAATATTGCCCAAATGTTCTGAAATATGTAAATTAAAAGACCTAGATTTTTGACCTATATAAAATGCAGTGCAGTGGCATTCAGCCAAATAGATCACCCAACTGCTACTGCAATTCATAAGAAGGCATCAACTGATTCAAGACAGGGATTACCTGGTACAGATCTGCAATTCCATGGGTATTTCAATAAACCTGACTCGAATTTATAAGAACACAACTGAACACTTCAACCCAAGTAACACCCTTACGTCTGCATTGCATAACTTCTCTGAGACAGCAAGTCAAGGATTTATTGGATCTCCCATCTCCTCCAGTGCAGTTAGTTCTCCGAGCACTAGGGTCTCTGTCAGTGGCCATCATTCTAGTACTCTTAGCAAGATAGTTTGTGAAACCTATGGTGGACCCTGACTGTTCAGTGGTCCATTCTTTACCAGCCCCTATTTGCTCCCATCAGGCTAACTCCAATCTGCGGAAGCCATCTCCAATGGTGGATGAAATCAGATGACCTATCGTTGGGTAGGTCATTCTGTCCCCCTGTCCAGTTGCCACATTGTCCATGGATGCTTCCCTATTGGGGTGAGGGGGGCATTGTTAGGGAAAGATTTTCCAAGGCACGTGGTCCTAGCACAAGACCAAGCTGCATATCAGTGTTCCAGAGATGAGCAGTCCTGCTAATGTTGCAAGCCTTTCAGGGCCTTCTCCCTCTAGGGACTATTGCAATTCATACAGACAACATGTCAGTAGTCTGGTATATAAACAAGCAAGGAGGAACCCTATCCTAACCATTATGCAGAGAGGCCATTAGAGTTTGGGAATGGTCAGTCTCTTCAAGCTTCTAATTGCATTACACATTCCCAGAGAAACCAGTGTGCTAGCAGACCGCCTCATCAGGTCCATTCTGACCCCCCTCACAAGTGGTCCCTCAGTCAGGCAGTAGCAAACCAGATTTTCAGGCTTTGGGGCCAGCCTTCTTGCAATCTTTTTGTTTCTCTCCTAAACAACAAATTCAGCAAGTACTTTGCTCTGATCCCCCTGAAAGTGGAATCACAGAGGGATGCTGTAGTCCACGATTGGCCCCCTCTCCTTTATGCTTACCCCCCCTCCCTTTGATCCCAAAGTTTCTACAGAAAGCCAGCAGGCTGAAGTGCTCAGTGGTCTTCATTGCCCCCTTCTGGCCACATCAGGTATGGATGTTCTTCGTGTTTCACTGTTGCAGTCATCACATTTGGGCTATCTGCCTACAGGTAGCCCTCAGCCGGCCTGAATACCTGAGTCTTGGGATTTCTGCATCGGATGCTATCACGTCTTCCATGACATCAGGTCGTCCGGGGTATAAAGCATGCAGCCGACGCCATTACATCAGTCTTTCCTGCTGTGCAGTGCCCGAAGCAGAAGCAGTTCACAAGTGCCAGTCGGCCGCCTGCTGAATTTTTCATTTTTCGAGTTTCCAGACCTGAAGTCTACTGAAAGATAAGTACCCCATTGGGGATCCTTTTTTCTTGCTCTAACCGATGTCAGAAAAAATTAATAATTGTCTTGCCTGTAGAAAGCAAATACCTCACAGGGATTTTCATTCTTAGTACATCACCTGTTTAGGCCCAGACCACGACGACCCTTGCTGTCGGTGTTGTGCCTTATTCAACACCCGAACTGTTTGTTGTTGGGCAATTCTGTAGCTAAATTCTTTCGCTTTCGATCTCCGTACTCTGAAATGGCTTCGATAAGCCATCCGACTGCCGATCTTCTGAAAAATCATAAGGACAAAGACTGAGACAGACCACATAGGTCCAAAGCTGCCGACGATGCTTCCGTTAAGCTAGTCGCCAGTCCGCCGGTACTCAGGTGCTTTTGCAGCCCCTGATACCCCTTCTACAGATTCGCAGGCCTCTACTGAGACCCATTTGGAGTCCAGTATGCCGCGAGATGCTTCTTCGACTATGGGACCTGCGGATGTCTCTAACTTAGGTCCAGAGTCGCTGTGCAGGCACCGGCTTCTGAGGGTGTATTCAGACCTTCCGATTTTCATATTAAACTGATGACTTCATTTCAAACCAAAAATACCGAATTTCTCAGGCCTAAAGTTCGCACTAGGCCTAGGAAACAGACAACCAAAGCACTTTCTCAGGCCCACATGCCACAAAAACAAATGCTTAGAATGGCCGAGGACCTCATTACTTTAATTAGGGGAAGTCAGCCTTCCCCTCAAAAAGACTGAGAACTGATTTTCCTTCTGATTCTTCTGATCAGGAATCTGTTAACCTCTGATCCTTCTGATTACCAGGATATACCCTTATCTACCTATAAGGATTCTGATGCAGTGGACTCCATTCCCTCTGCTTCCCCTCCATAAGATTTTGACTTCGGTGAAACCCTGCATACCGTTAGCGAGCATTTCCACTGGGAGAGCCAGGACTACTCCCATTCCAAAAAGAGACTCTGGGAATTTTTAAGCTTGCCTCAGGACAGCCCTCTAGCTATCCTTCCTGTTCTGTAAATTGTAGATTGTCTTCTTGGAATCCAGCCTTATCCCTAATACTTTGCCTCCAGCTCCCAGGAAACCTGACGGGTACTATAGAGTGCCTGACTCTCACAAATTCCTTTTTAAGAATCCTACTGTGGATCCAGAGATCATTTCCCAGGGACCTAAAGACATTAAGGCTACAACTATCAAAAATCCTACCTCTTCGCACAGGGATTCTAGGGCTTTAGACAGATGGTTTAAAAAGGTATTTACCTCTGCTACTCTTGCCATTAGGGCTTTAAATTGCCCGTTTCATATGTTAAAGTATTAGCAGCATGTTATGGAACTAATTAAACAAAAATGATGTTGATTCCCGACTGTGCGGAACACAAAGATTTACAAGAGTTAATGCATTCTGCTAACCACGTTGGTAAACATACTTTGCAATGTGGGTTTGATGCCTTAGCATCTTGCAGGGCTGCTGTCACTGGGTCTGTTCTAAGAAGGCATGCTTGTTTTAAGGAACAGAACTTGCCAGACCATGTCAAAGCAAAATTACTAGATGCACCATAAAATCAAGAGTGTCTATTTGGCAATAAAGCAGAAGTAGTCCTCAAAAGGATGGAGGAGAAAGTTAAATCTATGCAAACTGTTAAAGATTTCTTACAAGTACAGCCACCTATTTCTTACAAGTACAGCCACCTAGATTCAGTAGGCATTAGCCCTCAAAAAAAATGGTCTTTTCCAGTCCCTTCCAGGCCTTCAGTCCAAGCTCAGGGGCAGCAGACCACTAAGACTTCAGTCTCAGGTTATGCATAGATCTAAGCAATGGAGTGTTCTCACGTCCAAAACAGGGAGTAGTAAGCTGCCATCCTATGGTAAAATTGCACAATGACTTATCCTTAACTCCGCCAAGCCTTGCCCAAGTACTTGCAACTTTAGGAGGGAAACTTGCCCTGCATGCCAAAAACTGGGAATACATTACCCAAGACAGATGAGTCTTAAACATGGTTTCCCCAGGGATACAGATTCCACTTCCACTCACTCCCAACCCTAAGCAGATGGCCAGACCTCCCTCCAAACCAGTGGGCAGAGGCCCAGAAGCAAGTACTTCCTCTTCAGTATCAAGGCTATTCAACCTGTCCCAGCAGAACAAAGGGGAAAAGGCTTTTATTCCAGACTATTTCTGGTTCCCAAAAAAAAAACACTTGGCGTCCTATCCTGGACCTGTCTATTCTCAACACCTTTCTGGTGGTTCCAAAATTCAAAATGCTAACTCTCCAACAGCTGCTTCCTATGCTAGCCAAGGACTCCTGGCTAGCAACCCTAGGCTTAAAAAAAGCTCATCTGCACATCCCCACAAAGGAATCTTGCAGGAAAGACCTACGCTTCAGAGCAGGCTCTATGCACCATCAGATGTTCTTCGTGTTTCACTGTTGTAGTCATTACATTTGGGTTATCTGCTTGCAGGTAGCCCTCAGTCGGCCTGATTATCAAAGTCTTGGGTCCTGCGTTGGTTGCTGTCTCATCTTCCATGATGTCAGGTAGTCATGGATATAAAGCATGCAGCTGATGCCATTATGTCAGTCTTTCTTGCCGTGCAGTGCCCTAACAGAAGTTCGTAAGTGCCGGTCGGCCGACTCCTGAAATTTCCATTTTCGAGTTTCAGATCCAAAGTCTTCAACTAAGCTGGGGATCCTTTTTCTTTCTCTAAACCGATGTCAGTAAAAGTTAACAATTGTATTTCTTGTGGAAAGCAAATACCTCAAAGATTTTCATTCGTACTGCATTCCTTGCTTAGGCCCAGACCATGATGTATTTCGCTGTCTGTTTTGTGCCTTATTCAATCCTCGAACTATTCATCGTCTGTGCATTTTCGCTTCAAAATATTTTGGTACTCGGTTCAATTATCCAGAAATGGCTTCGGTAAGCCAGCCAACTACCAACATTCCAAAAAAATGCAAAGATAAAGACAGACACAGACCGCATAGGTCCAAAGCTGCCGACGACGCATCTCCTAAGCTAGTCGCCAGTTCACCTGTACTCAGTGAGGCACTTTTGCAGCCCCTGATACCTGCTACTTCAGATTCGCAGGCCTCTACTGAAACCCATTCAGAGTCCAGTATGCCGCAAGATACTTCTTTACTGTGGAACCTGCAGATTTCTCTACCTTGGATGGGTCCGGAGCCACTGTGCAGGCACCGGCTTCTGAGGGTGTATTCAGGTCTGCTGACTTGCATATTAAACCGCCATCTTCTTCTTCAAGGCCTAAAACTCGATCCACGCCTAGAAAACCAATGTCCAGACTGCATGGTCAGGTCCCTATGCCTAAAAAAAAAAAACGAATGATAAGAATTGCTGAAGACCTTATTACTCTAATCAGGGGAAGCCACCCTTCTCCCTCTAAGAGACCTAGAACTGATTTTCCTTCTGATTTTTCTCATCAGGATTCTGAACTTTCTGTTTTTTTCTGATTACCAGGAGTTGACCTTATCTATCTATGAGGATTCTGATGCAGAGGACTCCATTCCCTCCGCTTCCCCTCCTGAGGATTTCTCTTTTGGTGAAACTTTGCATGCTGTTAGGGAGCATTTCCGCTGGGAAAGCCAGGATTACTCTGACTCCAAAAAGAGGCTTAGGGAATTTTTACTCCTACCTCAACACAGGCCTTTAGCTATCCCTCCTGTACTGGACATTGTAGATGATGCCTTCTTAGAATATAGCCTGGCCCCTGGCACTTTACTTCCGGCTCCCAGAAAACCTGACCGGTATTAGAGTACCTGACTCTCACAAGTTCCTCTTTAAGAATCCTACTGAGGATCCTGAGACCATTTCACAGGGGCCCAAAGGCATTAAGGCTACTACTGCCAAAAACCCTACCCCCTCTGATAGAGATTCCAAGGTCCTGGACAGATGGGGAAAAAAGTTATACACTTATGCAACTTTGGCCATTAGGGCCTTAAATGGCCGGTTTTATATGTTAAAGTATCAGCAGCATATTATTGGATTGCTTAAACAGAAAATTATGTTGATTCCCGACTGCTGAACACAAAGATTTGCAAGAGTTAATGCATTCTGCTGAACAAGTTGGTAAACATACTTTGCAATGTGATTTTGATGCTTTAGAAGCATCTTGCAGGGCTGCAAGTACAGCCTCCTAGATTCAGTAGGCATTGGCCTTCAAAGAACTGATCTTTTCCAGTCTCTTCCAGGCCTTCTCAGTCCAAACCCAGGAGCAGCAAACCGCCAAGACTTTAGTCTCAGACTATGCACAGATCTAAGCAGTGGGGGGCTCCCACTTCCAAAGCAGGGAGTAGTAAGCCACCCCCTTTGGAAAAATGGCACAATGACTTATCCTTAGCTTTTTCAAGCCCTGCTCAACTACTTGCTCCCTTAGGAGGAAAGCTCGCCATGCATGCAAAAAAACAGGGAACTCATTACCCAGGTCATATGGGTTTTAAACACAGTTTCCCTGGGATACAGATTCCACTTCCACTCACTCCCAACCCCAAGTGGATGGCCAGATCTCCCCCCAAATCAGTGGGCGGAGGCCAAAAAACAAGTGTTCACTCTCCTTCGTATCAGGCCTATTCAACCTGTCCCAGCAGAACAAAGGGGACAAAGTTTTTATTCAAGGCTGTTCCTGGTTACCAGAAAAAAAAAACTGGCGTCCTAGCCTAGAGCTGTCTACTCTCAACACCTTTCTGGTGGATCCAAAATTCAAAATGCCAACTCTTAACAGCTTATTCCTATGCTAGTTAAGGATGCCTGGCTGGCAACCCTAGACTTAAAAGAAGCTTACCTGCACATCCCAGTAAGGGAATTCTGCAGACAGTACCTAAGTTTCAGGGTGGGCTCCATGCACTATCAGTTCTCTGCACTTCCCTTTGGCTTATCTACTGCGCCCAGGGTATTCACAAAGTGCCTAGCTCCAGTCATTGCATTTTGCAGGCAGAGAAATATTCAGATTTACCCATACTTGAACAATTGCCTGATTCAGGCAGAAAGTCAGGACTTGCCATTGCAACACCTGGCATTTATAAAGAGACTTCTAACCTCACTGGGGTACACCATCAGTGAGAAGAAATCACACCTAGTACCCTGCCAACAGATTGTATTCCTGGGAGCAAGCTTGAACACAACTTCCCGGATGGCATTACTCACTCTGGAGAAACAAGTTTATTTGACAATCTACTGGCCAGAAAAACCCAGCTATCTGCAAGGAAAATCCTGCAAGCCCTGGGGTTCATGGCCTCTTGCATTCTGTTAATTCCATATGCAAGACTGCATATGAGGAAACTTCAATGGTATCTATAAAGTCTATGGTGTCAGCATTCTCAGGACCTGGAAACAATGATTCTTATTATTCCTTGTCTAAGGGCAGAGTTCCTTTGGTTGGCAGAGGCCTGCTACCACAACAAGGGACTCCCTTTCACTCTATCCCCTGCCACCCAAACCCTAACAACAGACGCATCAGACTATGCATGGGGGGCTCACATGGTAGGGGAGTGCATTCAGGGCAAATGGAACCCAAAACAGATGCACCTGCATATCAATCAAAACGAAATAGCTGTACAGAATGCTCTGACAGCCTTCAAAGACCTTATTCTTCCAGGACATCTGTTGGTAAAGACAGACAACACCACAGCTATGTGGTACATAAACAAGCAGGGGGGAACCCATTCCTACCCACTCTGCAGACTAGCCATGGCTCTGTGGACACAGCCTTGAGCTACCAAGTGAATCTGCAAACTCAGTTCCTACCAGGCAAACTAAATTCACTGGCAGACGACTTGGTAATCTCATGGACGCACATGAATGGAAACTGGAACCCAGAATATTCAAGCTCTTGAGGAACAAATGGACAACAGAGGTAGACCTGTTTGCCTCCCCTCAGAACTACCAATTGAACAAATTCTGCACCAGAACTCCCCACAGTCAAGCTTGGAAAGTGTATGCCCTATCCTTTACCTGGGAAAGCCTCTCAGTTTATGCCTTTCTCCCTCTGCCTCTCCTCTTGAAGGTTCTACTAAAGATCAAACAGAACAAGCCAAGGACAATACTGATTGCACCAGACTGACCACACTAGCACTGGTACCCCCTTTTGCGCAGTCTGACAGTGCTACAACCATGGCACCTGCCTTAGACCCCTTCCCTGCTGTCCCGGCAGGTGGGTCAGATTCTGCACCTTCAGCTACAAACCCTGAACCTTGGAGTCTGGCTAATTCCCTGAGCTCACCTCTAGCAACGCTCAGTAAGCAGGTGCTGGATGTCATTCTTGAAGCAAGGAGGCCTAGTATTAAAAAATCCTATTTAGAAAAGTGGAAAAGATATTGTTCCTTGAGCCAGGCTCAGGGGATGGGCACAACAGTACCCAGCTTACCTCATATTCTAGATTATTTAACAGAAATGCTCCACAAGGGCCTATCTTTCTCTTCAATTAAGATTCATGCCTCTGCCACATCAGCACATTATAATACTGAGCCACCCCTCTTCTCATCCCCTGCTAAAACAATTCCTTAGAGGGGCCAAAAATTTAAGTCACCCCAGGAGAGCTCCCACTCCAGTCTGGGACCTTAACTTTGTATTGGAAAAGCTCATGCTTCCGCCCTTTGAACCTGCTGCTACAGCAGAGTTAAATTTCCTGTCATGGAAAACTGCTTTACTTCTAGTCATCACTTCAGCAAGAAGTGTGTCTGAACTGCAGGCTCTTATGGCAGTGGGAACCCTTCATTATCTTCCATGCGGACAGGGTTTCCCTCAGAACTAACCCATCTTTTATGCCCAAGGTGGTGTCTAGTGTGGCTTTAAACCAGTCCATTCATTTGCCATCTTTTTCCCCTAATCCTCAGAATAAAGGGGAATTGATCCTGCATTCTCTGGGTGTGCACAGGCAGCTTAGGTTCTATCTGGACAGGACTAAGCCTCTCAGAAAATCTGACCAGCTGCTAGTCAGCTTTGCTGCAGGGGCAGAGGGCAAGGCCATTTCAAAGCAAACCATTTCTAAATGGATAGCACACTGCATCCATTTCTGCTACAAACCATGGAAAACCTACCCCACAGGGGATCAGAACACATTCCACTAGGGTTACATCTACCTCTACAACATTCTTCAGGGGAGTCCCTATCAGGGACATCCTGGAAGCTGCAACCCGGAGCTCTGTACACACTTTCACCAAGCATTACCACTTGCCTATCTTTTCTAAATCCAGAGCTGCATTTGCAACAGCAGGCGTACAGGGCCTGATTGCCAAGCCCTTATGCTTCTTAACTACCTCCACCCTTCCTTAGCTTTGGAAATCAACCCAAATGTGATGACTGCAACAGTGAAACACGAAGAACATAGTACAGCTGTGTACACTTAACATAAATGTAGATGTTTGAGTGTATTCACTGTTGCAGTCCTGGTTATCTTCCCTCCAGCCCCTTGACTTCGCTTTGCTTTTACATATCCTTTTTGGTTTGGCATATTTTATACCATGTGTATTTGCTTTTTGCTGGAGGTGTTCTATACCATATAATTGCTTCCTATATTGGGGGCACCTAACATCTGGGGCAAGAAAAACTGATGTAATGGTGTCTGCTGCATGTTTTATACCCCTGACGACCTGACGTCATGGAAGAAGCACCAGCATCTGATGCAGAAATCTGAAGACTCTGGTATTCAGGCCGGCTGAGGGCTACCTGCAGGCAGATAACCCAAATGTGATTGCAACAGTGAATACATTCTAACATCTACATTTATCGTAAGTGTACACAACTGTACTTTCTCCTTCCTATGGTCTCACCTGAAATATTGCCCATGGATACTGGATCCCATTCAGGACCTCATCTCCCATCCGTCAGAGCATTGACAACCCAGTCTCCACACACAAGCATGGTTTCTGCACTTCCAGATATTGTAAGAAAGTCCAGGTTAGCTTAGTTTGTAAGTGGCATAATCTTGGCCTGTCCGAAAGCTTCCACACAAAAGGTCTATAACAGTAAATACAGAAGATTCATAATTTGGGCTTCAAAGGAGAATATTGATCCATTTACAGCTCTTGCGTCAGGTTTTCTCCTTTTTTTGAGTTCAGCGCCAGTTTCTCGACCATTAAGTTGCAGCTGGCTGCCATTTCTAACTTTTATGAGAGGTATTTTTCTTCTAAGGTCTTCAATAAAAGACCCTTCTCCGCCTTGGTAGTTTACAATTATCCGTCAAGGCCTCACTCAAAAACCTTTCAAACCAGCTGAAAATTGTGACTTGAAATTTCTTTCATGGAAGACTGTAGTCTTGGTAGCCATCCTGTCGGCCAAGAGATTACCTGAACTGCAAGCCTTGTCAGCCAGACTTCCTTACATCATTTTATATAAAGACAGAGTCCCTAAGAACTAATCCATCTTTTATGCCTAAAGTAGTAACAGAACATTAACCAGTCCATTCCGTTGCTGTTTTTCTTTCAAATTATTGAAAAAGAAGTTATGTACTTATCATAACATTCCATGCGAGTTGTTCATCTCGCCTCCATTCTTACAGATGGGTTCGGCGCCGATCCTCGGCTCTGAGTCGGCCTACTATAAAGCTCGAGGTCTTCAGATAGCTCGAGGCCAAGTCCCTATCCCGTGATGCACCTAGAGTTACCTCAGATCTTGTTTGCTGCGTGTAATACCATGTGCCATTCTATCACTGTATACAAGAAAGTTATAGAAGGGTTGAGCAACCAGGAAGAATCCAGCATCTTGGTCTTCATTTCACCTTCATTCTTCCCAACCTCCTACCCCCTTCCAGGGTTTTTTTGAACAACTCACATGGGACGTTATGGTAAGTACATAACTTCTTTATGTGAAGTTCTGTCTGGCTGTTCATTCTTACAGATGGGTAGCGTCCCAAGCATCATCTATCTCTGGTGGCTCACGGGAGTATATTTCTCAGGCCAGTAGGCCCAAAAGAGGCCCTGTCAACTTTGTAATGAGTGCTAAAGGTATGAGGTCTTGACTAAGTGGCTGCTGCACAAATATTATCTATGGGAAGTCTGGCAGAAAAGGCAAACGATGTAGACACTGCTCTGGTAGAATGAGCCTTACTTTTTTTGTTGTAAGGGCATATTAGCTGAATAAGCAAATGTGATACAATCAGATACTCAGAGTTGTTTTGGCCACTGGCATACCTTTTCTGGAATCTGAAAAGGAAACGAAAAGCTGTTCAGATTTCCTAAAGTCTTTTATTCTATCCAAATAAAATCTGAGCTATGAATATCAAGTTTGTGCAGAATATATTCTAAGTTGTTGGAGTGACTGGGGAAAAATACTGGCAACTCAATAATTTGATTAAGGTTAGCTTCAGTACAGACTTTAGGCAAAAAGGAGGGATTAGTTCATAGTGAGAGACTGTCAGCATGAAAAATCAAATAAGGAGGGTTAATGGACAAGGCTTGAAGCTCTGACACTGTGTGGGCAGAAGGGATAGCTACTAAAAAGATAGTCTTCCATGACAAATATTTCAAATCACATGAGCAAGTGGTTCGAATGGAGGGAGAATAATACAAGAAAGCATAAAATTTAGATTCCATGAGGTATACAGAGATTTCACAGGTGGTCTGAGATGAAAGGTCCCTTTGAGAAAGGCTTTGGATAGTTTGTGTGACATTATGTTCAAGCCTTCAAATCCAAGGTGAAAATTAGAGATGGCAGCAAGTTGAACATGAACTGTTGCTCCTGCAGCTCATTTGTTGAAAATCATAGTCAAGAATTCTAGTATAGAGGCCATAGGGGCTAGGTAGGGATCAGTGTTGTTTTGAGAGGCCTATATAGAAATTTTTTCCATTTGCTAAGGTATAGCTTCCTCGTACAGGATTTATGAGATATTAGAATTTAGTTCATTTCATTAGAGAGGTTATGGAACCTGGCTATGATGATGAGAATTGGAGCAGCCAAGCTGTCGGCTTCAGGGACTGAAGAGAGGGATGAAGTTCCCCCGACGAGTTCGTCAGAAGATCTGGAACTGGGTCCAGAATCCAGGGGCCCTCCAACTGATGAAGTCAAAGGAAGGGGAACCAAATCTGATGAGGCCAAATGAGGGACTATTAGAATGATGGTCCTTCCCAGGGCTTTTGCTTTCTGTAGTACTTTAGGTATCAATGGGATTGGTGGAAATGCGTAGAGGAGACCCGGAGGCCAATCGTGTATGAGTGCGTCCCTTGGGGCTTCTCCCAGAGGGGGAATCAGGGTAAAGTAGTTTCTGCATTTCATGTTCATGTGGTTGGCGAAAAGGTTGCAGCAAGGCTGGCCCCACCTGTGGAATATCCTGTCCGCTATTTCTTTCTTGAGGGAACACTCATGAGGCAACAAAATTGCTCTGCTCAGCTTGTCTGCTATCACGTTGGATTTCCCCGGGATGTGCGTTGCTAACAGCGCTGGGTGGATATAGCCCACTGCCATACTGTTAGGGCCTTGTGACAAAGTGGGTATGGCCTGGTTCCTCCTTGTTTATTCAAGTACCAGACCACTGACATGTTGTCTGTCTGAATCAGAATTGTACCCAGAGGAAAAGCATCCTGGAAGTACTGCAACGCTAAAAGTACTGCTCTCATCTCTAAGACAATGATATGCAGATGTGTCTCTTGATTGGTTCATGTGCCTTGGGCTGTTCTTCCCTGAAAATGCCCCCCACCCTATTAGGGAAGCGTCCGTGGTCACTGTGGCTGCTGGTGGGGGTAGAACAAAAGGATGCCCTATCGTGACATGGAGAGGTCAACCACCACTGAAGATCCTTTTTGCATGTGTTCATGATCATTATAAGATGAGACATTGGAAGCTCTTGGTAAGACCATTGAGTGAACAGCCGCCATTGCAGAATCCGCATGTGCATGAGACCTAACAGTATGGCTAATATTGCAGCTGCCATCATGCCTAACAATTTTAGTACTTCTGATGCTGGAACCTTGTTTTTGGATATGATATTGCAGACCTGCTGACGGAGAAGTAAGACTCTTTCTGCTGGAAGTCTCAGAGTGGAGATGTCCAATTCTGCTCCGATAAAAACGGTATGTTGCGTTGAGTTTATTGTAATGCCCAGCTGACTGCATAGTGAAAGAGTGGTGTCCCTGGCTTCTATGAATTGATGCCTGGTGGTGGCAGTGAGTAGCCAATTGTCTAAATACAGAAACACCTGGAATCCTAAATGTCTCAGATGAGCCCATGACCACTGCCATGCATTTGGAGAACACTCTGGGGGCTGTAGTGAGACCAAAGGGTAGGGCTCGGAAGTGCAAATGATCCCTGGATGGTCTGGCCATTTTTATGTGGTAGTATGCATCCTGAAGATCTATCAAGCACATCTAATTGTCTTTCCCTAAAAAGAGAAGTATCGACTGAAGCGTGACCATCCAAAACTTCTCTTAACAGATCTTTTTAGTCTGCTGAGGTCCAATATAGGTCTCCAGTCCCCTGTCTTTTTTGGAACTAAAAAGAATCTTGAGTAGATCCTATCTGGTCTGCTGGGACTGGTTGGATGACTCTTTTTGTTAGCAATAATCAACCTTTATTGTTGCCAGTTCCCTGTAACTGGAACATCCGGGATTTTTCTTGTCAGTGGAGGGGTGTGGCGAAAGGAATGAAATATCCTCTGGAAATGATACTTTGTACCCAGTTGTCGTTTGTTATTTTAAGCCAGGCATCTGGATACAAAGATAAGCGACCACCGACTGCCTCCAGAGTAGGACAGTCAGGCCTCCTTTCAAGAGAGCTGGTAGGGCTTCCCAAAAAACTGATCTCTGTCGCCCTGGTTTTGCAGACCCCCTCTGCCACAAGGGAGGTGTCTTCCATTATTGCCCCCTCCTTTGCCCCTAGGAGGGGGGTTCACTACGTGTGTCCTGAAAGGCTCCGTGGGCTTTGCGGAACCACATCTTTCCTTCCCTTTGACCCTTGGGGTAGGGTATGGTAGGGGTGGAAAAAAGATTCCGATGGCAGTCTTTCCTTCCTGCTTACACCTGGTCAACATTTCCTTAACTTTGAGCCCAAAAAGGGACGAGCCATCAAAAGGGGAATTTACGAAGGATGACTTAAAGGGCTCCATGAAGGAACACAAGCGCATCCAGGAGTGTCTCCTAAGAGCAATTCCTGTACCCGTGGCCCTGCTCGCTCCATCAGCTGCATATGAACTAGGCGCATAGACAATTATACGATGGAGTTGTGGGTAGCAAGCTGAGAGGCAACTTTATCTGAAGCTCCTGCAGCCACTGTACCCTGAAGAGTATCTCTGAGCTCTTTTAGGAGATTTCTTTGCAGTATAGTAAAATGGGTTAAATAGTTGAGCGAGCGCAGTGCAAAAGTAGCTGAACTGTAAGTGCGCTTGCCATATCTATCCATGATCCTAAAATCTCTGTTAGGAGGATGGATAGAAGAAGTTTCTGAAATTTCCTTTTTGGTGGCTGCCACCACCATGGCATCAACTGGGACACCTTTAGTAAGAAAAGATTTGTCCTGGGGGGCAGAAATAAATGTATTAGGCCTCCTGGGGACAGGCTCCATGGTGTCCGAAGACTCCCACACCCTTCGTGAGACCAGCTGCATAAGCTCATCGAAGGGTGGAGACACCCAAGAGGTGGAGGGCTGAGACCCGAAAGCCTTCAGGAGAGCCAACTCATTTTCAGTAGGGTTAGTGGACTGCCAGTCACCCCTGTACCTCAGGATTTCATATATCTCAGCAAATGAGATATCCTCAGAGGGGGACCATGGGGACACTTCTGATTCATCCAAGTCGGTATCACATATGAGGGACTCCTGTGGGGAGTCTAAATGCTTCCTCTTACAGATTCTCTTCCTGGAAGCCTCATCAGTGGTGGCTTCTGGTGAGGTCTCAGAAGAGCAGGGGCCACCTAATGGGGCTTCCTGAGGCTCTGGGTCTCTATGCTTGGCAAGGATCTGTGAAGCAAAAACAGACACGGGTGCTTTTGGGGAGTAGGTAGTTGGACCTGAAGACGAAGATGTCTTAGGAGACATAACTCTCCTCGTGGCTTAGAAGACACATCTGCTCCGATGAGAAGGGACCGACGGATCTAAGGAAACCATCAATACCCCTGGCACTAGGACAGTGGGCTCTGAGCCAGAGGTAGGAGCAGAGCTCATCAGAGCCGAAGCCCCGAGAGGCAGAGTCAGAACTGACAAGTCAGTCTGACTATCATCCTTGGACCTGACCAGAGAGTGTCAGCTCCTAGATTCCTCGATCGGCACTGAGGACGTCAGAGTAAACAGAGCCAAAGACACTGGAGCAGGCGTCTGCTCCGAAGGCTCAATGATCATCAAGTCCGACTCTGAAGGACCGGTATGGCTTGGAGGGGGAAGAGTAGTAGATGGTACAAGGGTCGTCAGTTCCGAAACAGTCTGGGTCGGAGCCGATAAGAATTTAGCAAAGGCCGGTGCCTGTAAAAGCTTCTGCACCACACGTTCCACATCCAAATCGAAAAGGCTAATCGAAGACTGAGATGAGTGGATAGAAGGTACAGATTGCAGGAGTGGAGACTTAGGCACTTCGGATACTGGTTCCAAAACCGGGGACCGGCTCAGAGGTCTGTGGAACTGACATTGAAGATTTTTTTTATTTCTTTACCTCAGAAGTAGAAGTCTTAGAAGACTAAGTATAATAAACTGTGACAGAAAGATCACTCTTCTAAGCACACAATTTAAATTCTAAAGGCTAAATATACCAACTGTGACAAAAAGTATTCTAAGAACACAATACAGTGTAATAACTATTAAAGATTTAACAAGGCCTAAATAAAAAAGAGGCCAAAAGACCTAATTACTAATGGAAACAAGGTCC
>NC_056726.1:1833725359-1833760359 GCF_019279795.1 Protopterus annectens
TCTACTTTTCTCAGCTAGCTTGCAAGACGCATCTCACAGCAAGGAAGTTCCTGAAAGCTCTGGGGATACATGGCTTCCCACATTCTTCTGGTACCTTTAGCCAGGCTCCAAATGAGAAAACTTCAGTGGTATCTGAAGAACCTATGGAGCCAACATTCACAGTCACTGGAACACCAGCTGCCTCTGATCCCCTGCTTAAGGAAGGAATTCCTATGATAAGCAGAAGCTTGTACCTGGAAAAGGGGGCTACCATTCCCCAAGGCCAGACCATTGCCACCAATGCCTCATACACATGGCCTGGGGTGCTCATCTAGGAGACGTGCACTCAGGGCACCTGGGATCAGGGAGACTTTACCCTCCACATCAACATGAAGGAATTGCTGGTGGTGCACAGAGCTATAATAGCATTCAGGAGCCACCTCAGACCAGGAGTTCTCCTGATCAAGACTGACACCACAGTTATGTAGTACATCAACAAACGGGGGGAACATGCTCATACCCCTTGTGCTGCCTAGCCATGCTTATCTAGCAGAGAGCTTCAATGATGCGTCTGCATCTGATAGCCCAGTACATTCCAGGGGAGCACAACACCCTGGCAGACCACCTCAGCAGGAGTGTCCTGAACCCACATGAGTGTCAGCTACACAAGGACACCTTCCTCTACATCATACACCTCTGCGGATTACCAGAGGTAGACCTCTTTGCTACAGTTCAAAACCGGCAGCTGAACAGGTTCTGCTCCAAGGAATTCCATCCATGAGCATGGAAGGTGGATGGGCAACCTATTTGTGTACAGTTCCCCTCCCTTACCACCGTTTCCTAGACTACTTCTGAAGATCAGGGAGGAAGGGCCAAGGGCTATCCTCATTGCCCCAAACTGGCCCAGACAGCACTGGTACCCCTTACTTCTCAGCCTAACCAAGGAAATATCCATCAGCATACCTCTCACAGAAAAGCTGCTAGCCCAAGAAAAAGGGTCAGTACTGCACCCAAATCTTCACACACACAGCCTATCTGCATGGCTTATACCCCAGAGGTGGATAATAGGCCATTACTGAGTAAACAGGTCATTGATATTATTAAAGAGGCCAGAAGGCCCAGTACCAGAAAATCTTCTTCTGCAAAATGGAAAAGATTCACTGCATGGTGCCAAAATAAGGGTGAAAATAGCCACCGTGTCTCGCTCACCTTGGTTCTGGACTACCTAGCAGAGCTCGTGCAAAAGGGACTGTCTTACTCCTCTATCAAATTTATGCCTCAGCTACCTCTGCTCATTCTCCATCAGAGCAGCCTCTATTCTCCCATCCCCTGTTAAAGCAATTTCTTATAGGGGTATCGCACATTAGACCTCCTAGGAGGCCACCCACCCCAGCATGGGATTTGAACTTTGTCGTCAAAAAATTGACCTTACCTCTTTTTGAACCAGTTACTTCAGCAGAAGTAAAACATGTCTCTTGGAAGACTTCCTTCCTGCTGGCCATAACCTTACCCTAAAGAGCATCAGAACTACAGGCACTCATGGCCATTGAACCTTTCATTTTTCATTCAGACAGGGTATTTCTTAGGACAAACCCCCTCCTTCATGCCTAAGGTGATATCTGATGTTGCTCTTAATTGGGCCTTCCATCTCCCTACCTTCTTTCCAAACCCACAAAAGAGGGAGGAAAGAATTCTCCATACTTTAGATGTGCACCGGCAGCTTAGATACTACCTAGACAGAACCAAGTTTATCAGAAAGACTGACCAACTGATGGTCAGCTTCACCCCTGGGGCAGCAGGGAAACCTATATCCAGACAGACGCATTTCCAAATGGATGTCACACTGCATCCATTTCTGCTACTGTTTTCATGGAAAGGTACCTCCCAAATCAGGACCCATTCTACCAGGCAGCATCAACTTCCACTGCCTTCCTCAGAAGCATCCCTACCAGGGACATTTTAGAGGTTGCCACCTGTACATCTCTCCACACCTTCACAAATCACTACCACCTGGCTACTTTCTCCAAATCCAGGGCAGGCTTTGCTTCAGCAATCCTGCAGGGCATTGTGGCTTCCATTTAAAGCAATAAAAGCCTATTCTCCAGCTCCTTCACTGCATTCCTGCCAACCCCACCTTTCAGCTTTGGGAATCTTACAAGTGATTACTGTAACAGTGAAACACGAAGAACGCAGTGCAGCTGTGCACACTTACCATAAATGTAGATGTTCGAGTGTATTCACTGTTGCAGTCCTGTTTCCCCTCCCACCTTCCCCCTTTCTCTTCACCATCTTCCTTATGGCCTTACCCAGGTGGGCCTTCTTCAGGTCTTCTTGGAAGTGGTTGGGGTCAAGAAAAACTGATGTAATGGTGTCTGCCGCCTCTCTTTATAGCACTGACAACCTGACATCAGTCTCTGGTGACCTGCAGCCGACGTAGGAAGGAAATCCTTTACTCTGGTATTTGGGCTGACCAAGGGCTACCCAGCAGGGATAACCCACAAGTGATGATTGCACCAGTGAATACACTCAAGCATCTACATTTATGGCAAGTGTACACAACTGTACTATTCAGACAATCATTATCACATTCCCACAGCTGCAAGTTACAGGAAATTTCTCAGATTTTCTGTCTAGACCACATTATCAGATCCAGTGTTATCTGTTTTCATCTGATTCAACCTTTGGGACCTCTGCTCCAGCCTTGGCATCTTTTAAAAGAGATGGATCCAGGATGCTAACTCCTCTCCTATCTATAATCCCCCATGTTCCTCCAAACTGCCTCAGATCTTGTTTGCTGCCAGGTCAAGAAGAATGTGTACATGAGGACTCTGTCAATAAGCTAAGTTTAGTTATCACTTTTCTGTGCTTTTTAGTATTTTCCTACTTCTCTTTCTTCCTCTGTAGATTCAACTAGGAGTTCTCTCAACACTGTTTCCATCTGGCATACTGGGTGTTTGTACAGGTACTCCTCCACTGGGATTTTTGATTATGGTCTGACCTTTGGGTTACTATGCCCACTAGTCTGAACCTCTCCAGAGCACCCTCATATGGTCTGACAGTCCTCTCAACTTTTGTGTTTCTTACTCTCTTGACTCTCTGATTTGGTCAGATTGGGACAAATCTCTGAGCCGAAGCCTCTGTATTTTGACTCACGAGGTTAGGTTGACTCCAAAGCTTTTGGGTCAGTCTCTTCCCCTCAAAGCCTCTACAGTCAATAGCTCAGCTCCATTGTTACTTTCTGGGTTGGTGCGGAGAATATTCTCCCTGTCTCTGATCAGAGGTGTCTCTCTCTGGCTTTGATTGCAGCCTTGGGTTTCGAGGCATTTGAAAGTGTTCTTGCCAGGCAAAGAGAAGAGGTTGCTCTGTCTCACCTCTGGTTGGATATTGCTTCTGACTCTGCACGTTGAGAGTGACTAGAACAGATAGCCTCATTCAGCCTTGGGGGGGGTTCACTACATGAGTTCCCAGTCTGATTCTGACCCTTCTCAAGAAGTCCAAATGCGGCAGGGTCCTAAAAAACAGATGAGTAAGAGGTGCATTCTTCTACCGCATGAGTGGTCCCTCAGTGAAACTGTGACAAATCAAATCTTCAGTCTCTGGGGCAAACCTTGTGATTTCTTTGCTTTGTACCTAAATAAGTGCTGCAGTTACTTTGCTCTGATCCCTCCACAGGGTCAATCATGGATGGAGACTCTAGTTGACCCCTGCTCTTCTCTACACCTTTCCCAGATATTGTTGATAAAATTCATTCGTTCAGAATAGTCCTCATTCTTCCTTTTTGGCCCTGACAAGTCTAGTTCCCTTCCTCTGGCCTCATTTAGTACATCCACCCTGAATGTTTGATTGCCATCCACACCTCTTGAGCCACTCCATCCATGCAACCTCTCCCAGATCTCAACCTTGAAACTAACTACTTGGTTCCTCCAATTCTTACTCTGGCCTGAGATGCCAGGCTTTCCACTTTAGTGGTCCGCATTCTATCAGCGAGAGAAAAACAAGCTACTGCAAAAGTTTATCTTGGCAAGTGGAAAAGGTTATGTATTTGGGCATCTACCCAGGGAATAGACCCTTTCTGAGCACCTCTCCCTTCCATTCTGTTTTTCTTGTCATGTCTTTTCCAAAAAAGGCTCTAGTTTATCAGTGCTCAGTTAGCCATTTCCAGTTTTTGCATTAGACACAGACACTAACTCCCATAGCTTCACTAAAGATTTCAAAGGCCTTTCTGAGGGGAACCTTTCTATTGAGATCCCCCCACATAAGGGATTCAGTTCTTTCATGAGATGTAAATCACACTGCGGGTTGTAACTTGGGCCCCGCTTGAACCGGCAGCCACAGTGTACTTAATACTTTTCTTGGAAGACCATTTTCTGGTAGCTGTTACTTCTGCACAGAGGATCTCCAGTTTGCAAGCATTGTCCTGTAAACCTCTCTCTCTCTCTCTCTCTGTATATATTTATATATATATATATATATATATATATATATATATATATATATATATATATATATATATATATATATATATGGTCTTTCGTAAGGATGGAGTGTCTTTGAGAATGAATCACACTTTCCTCCCAAAGGTGGCATCCAAAGTGAACCTTAACCAGACCATCTGTCTACCAGTATGCTTCTCAGAAATGTTCCAATAAAGGAGAGTGTAACAAATTTACTAAATGTTCACAGACCACTCCGATGTTATTAACACAAGACTAAGGATGTTAAAATATCTGATTGGCTGTTTATTTCTCCAAAGCTAAACCGGGCCAAAGTATATCCAAGTTCTCTTAATCTATGTGGTTTTCTGACTGTATCACCTTTGTCCCTGACAAGTTGGGACTGTTCTTGTTAAAAAAAAAAAAAAAAAAAAAAAAAAGCTCATTCTGCAAGGGCTATGGCTACCTCTACTGCCTTTATGCACGAAGTTCCTATTATCAAGATTTGTGCTGCTGTATTTGGTTGACTGTAAACACATTCGTGTTTCTACAGTTCATTTGGCCCCACCATTGATTGATTGGAATATTCTATAATGCCATCCAGGTGTTTTGATAGATTTGGAAACTGTCCCAAAAGTTGAATTGGATGAAAATCGACAACATCAGATATGAAAGTTATGTACGTACCATAACAATAGATCCATGTTGTCTTGCTTTCGTCAGGTTCAACATTCCTCCCTCCAACCTCCTTCCAAAATTACTTGATGCTCCCTTTATGAACTGATGGGCCTCACCATGGACCTTGTCTTTGCACAGCCCCTGATTGCTGTTTTCTGTTTATGGCCACTTTTTATCTCTTTTCATGCAGGCTAGTTGGGTATGAGCAGGTAAACTCAATCCGAGTTAGTTTGGGGGAACACTGGGATTTATGGGTAGAAGAGGAGTCAGAGCCCTGGATACACAGCTGCTATAAAATGCCAAGGTTGGATATGATCAGATCCGAAGTCCCAAAGGTTGAACCAGATGAAAATATGACAACACAGATCTATCGTTCTGGTACGTACATAACATCCATTTACCTTTGGATTATCTATGGCTCCCAGTGCGTTTACAAAGTGTGTAGCTCCTGTGATAGCTCATTGTAGACTGTAAAGCATACACATTTTTTCTTTCTTAGATGACTTGCTTAATTTTGTAGAGTCTTTCCCCAGATGGTTAGAGTCTTTAATATGGGTATCATCTCCTCAGATCAATTTCAGGATCCAGATAAATCATCAGAAACCCTCCTTGACCATCGCACAAGAGTGTCTTTCTAGGGTGCCCTAACACTTGTCTACAAAAAGCTTTTTTTTTTAACTCAGGAGAATGTGAATATTTAACTGGAGACTTTTGAGCTTTTCCAATCAGTCTTACACTTATGAAAGAGAATTTTTCAGGATTCTAGGATTTATGATTTTCATGGTTCCTCTCACAAGGTTGTATATGGGAAAAATGGTTTCTGAAAAATGCATAGACCCAACACTTGCATCCTCTGAAATTTCAGATTCCAGTTTTGAGCTGTGTCATAAAAGGAACAGCACTGGTGGAAAAAACAGAAGCAAATCCAGGTCTCCCATTCCAAGCCAATCTGTAGTCACAGATGCCTCAGGGTTTTCTTGGGGGAAGTTTCTATGGGGGTAAATGTCCAAGGCTAGCGCAGGTCTTCAGAATGACCAAAGCATGCAAAGGAAATGTTGGCTGTGATCCTTGCCTTGAAATCTCTTCTTCACTTGTCCTTGGGATATCAACAGGTAATTATAGACACCACTGTTACATGGTACATAAATGGGGGCCCAAGGTCTTATGCTGTCTGCAAGCTACCTATGATAGTTTGGGAGGTAGCGCTTCAGCATTGCATAACCCAGAAGGCACTCTACATTCTGTGAAAGCAAAATGCAGTAGCAGACAAGCTGATCAGGACCAGTGCAGTCCCTTACAAATGGCAATTGAATGAGGGAGAGTCTTCCAGCAATGGATTCAGTTGTGGGGAATACCTTGGTAGATCCGTTTGTCTCCTTTCAAAACAGACAAATGAAGAAATTCTGCTCCAGGGCTACTTGCAAGCAAAACTGGTAAACGGATGCATTTTCATTTCCAGATTTCCATAGATGGGAATGTTCCTTTTATGCCTTTCCATTAATATCTTGATAATTCTGAAGTTTCAGAGGGACTGTCCAAAAATAATTGTGATGGCTCCCTTTTGGCTCAGAAAGCACTGGATGTTCATATTTGTTACTGCTACAGTAGCCTTAGCACTATAGGGTTACATCCTGCATAGGATGTACAACAAACCAGCTTCCAAAACGTCAACACCTTCCAAGCACCCAAACCATCAGTCAGCTCAAGCTGAGCTGACTGAAAAAAGTAGGTTGAGGACCAAGCATTTCAGTTCTTTCCTGTCACCAAAGAGTACACTCTTCTGAGGCTTCCAAGATCAGCAGTTGGCTTATATTGTTCCTTTGCCCATCAGTTAAGTTCCCTTTGAAGAAAAGCCTTCCATCCTTCCATTAATAAAAAGTTTATTAATACCAGTTCAGGAAAGTCATTTTTAAGCTAGGAGATTGTATTTTAACAGACTGTCACAAGTCTGTGTTGTAATTTTAAATGAGAGCGCACTTTTTTTCCTGTCAATTTAAAGTAATTGAATTTTTTTTTCTGTGGAGAAACTGTTTATTTCACTTTGTGAGGATGATAGTGTTTTAAGTTGCTTTTTGTATGAAAAGTTACTTTTGAAGGCTTAATTTTTACTGACATTTGCTGCTTGTTTTCCCTGGGAAATAGGCCTCATATTTGGCTTGACCACTGAGTAATCTGTCAGTCCTCCTTCCAGCCACAAAAAAGAAAAGGTTAAGCAAACAGCCTTTGCTACCACAGCAGGCTGGCAATTTGCAGCAGTTGGTTGAATACTGGATCTAGCTCAGGGTTTAATTAAGGCTGTTGATCCTTCTTATAAAGGAGTTTCTGGTAAAAGAGAGGGCAATCTCCTTTCCTGAAAAGATTCAAGATTCTGAATCTGAACAGGAGGGTGAAAGGGCAAGTACAGGGGTTTTCTCCTAAGATTTCTGATTTAGACTCTGAAAATACCTTGGATTCTGACTCTCCCAGTGAGGGTTTTATTTCTGTGAGACTATTTCAAGATGTGCCTTTGTTTTCAGTAGGTGAACACTCAAGTTTCTTAAAACCTAAAAAAACTATGAGCAGTTACAGGAGAAATTTCCAAAATCTGTGCTCATCACACCAGTTATGTCAGCTTTGAAGGATGTGTACATTATTGCCGGCAATTTTCCTGACGATTAGCCAGCTGCCCCTAAAAAGGCAGAAATTTTATACAACCTAAGTTTTTATACACTTCTCAAACCTGCTCCAGCAGGTATAGTTTTAGTCAACTCTTCTGCTAAATACTCAGTTAATTCCAATCCTATTGTTTCTGATACAGACGGGAAGATTATTGATATATATGTATACTCTCAGAACCTCCAAGATGGTGTTAAAAATGAGATTTTAAATTTTCCTTTCTCCTCTCCCTCTGCTGCACTGGTGATCAAAATGTGATAAAAAGGATAAGCTGATACTAGGAATCTCTTAAGATTTTTCAGCCTTTGTTTTCCAAATTCCAAGAAATTCTCTAACTTCTCATTCAATTTTTGTAATAAGCAAGTCTCAACAAAATGCAAGTAAACAGAGGACTAAGAAGAAATAGCAAGGGGGCTCCAAGAGGAATTCTGGAACCTCCAAAAACCAAGGACAGTCCAATAAGTCAGAATGACTTTTTTTTTTCCACCCTCTGATCGTGGTAGCCCCTTTTGTCTTACAGAAAGTCGAAATGTCCACTTTCTGTTTAGCAACAGTTTCAGATAAATGGGTTCTGAAAATCATTCCTCATGGTTACAAATGGCAATGGGAAAAAATTCCTCCTTTCCAAGGGCTAATTCATCATCCTCCAGAACAAACTCTTGTTTCCTTCTGTCCATCACATGTCATCCCAGGGAGTGATAGAACAAGATGTCCTTCTATTCTCATGTTGCAGTATTCCAAACTCTTGGGTTATCCTCTCCACCTACTCCAAACGTCCAGCCAGTATACAAAAGCTTCTGGTCACTGCAAGGTATGTCGGATGTCTGATGTTGGCTAAGGGAACATGCGCCATAAAAGTTACATTTGCATGTACCATACCTGAGAACTTCTCTGCCGCCAGTTGAATGTCAGCTGTTCCTGACATACTGGCCGTCTCATAGTCTTTTTCAAAAATAAGTACCCCATTGGGGAACATTTTGTTTTTTTGGATCACTGCATGTCTGGTTAGGTTCATGTCATCCAGGAAGGGAAAGTGTAAATGCAGTTGTCAGATACTCCATAAAGATGCCCACAAGCTTTCTTTTCCTTTTAGGCTCTATGCACGAGTACAAGACCTGCGCGATCTGTCAGGCCTTTGTCCCTAAGACCCTATGCAGCATTCTACATGCCCTCAATATTTATTTGGAGAATCAGCGTCTTAAACACTTAGCTTTAGCTATGGACGGGCCGTCCGGTCAGCCTGTCGAGCCACCTAAGAAAAAGGCCAAAGTTGCTAGGCCTGAATCCAATGCTGCACTTCCTCCACCTGACGTGAGCCTGGAGGAACACTCGGAAACTGCCGATATGGGTATAGCAGGTACTGTTGGGGAAGACACAGAACCCAGAGTGGAAGGCACTTCCATGGAGGTATCACAGATGTCAGCTTCCGACGGTAAGGGAGAACTTTGGCTTGTAGTGGCCACCTGGACTGATCTTTCCTCTGCTACAGAATTTGGTGTGTCTAGGCCTACCTTGGGCCTTACACCTTCTAGGCCTTCACTGAAAAGAAAACAGAAGTCAAAACACATCTCCTCCTGCAGAGAGCCAATCAGACTGGCAAGCCTTTTCTCAGAACCTCTTCAATGCTTTGGCTGTTAGGCCTGCTATCCCCTCATCCTCCCCAGTGGCTCCCCGTTAATTAGCCCTAGGCCTCAGGCTCAAGATATTCCTCCACCTGAAGCTGAGGATTCCTCTGACTCCTCTTCAGAGGACTCTGTCTTATGTGTCTTAGTTACCATCCCCCCTTGGTTATGCCTCCCCAGAGGAGGATTCTGCTGAGACACTCTCTCCAGGTGAGGACCTCACCTTTGGGGCGACCATTTCCAAAATAAGGAAGTTCTTTAAGTGGGATTCCACTGAGATGTCATAAGTACAAAAAAGGTATTACGAACTTCTGCAAATTGACACTGCTACTCCTTCAGCTATCCCTCCAGTCTTGCCAGCATTTTTGGATACTTTTAATGCAGCCTCTGTGAACCCCTGATTCACAGCCCCCTGCCCCTCAAAGGCCTGACAGATTTTACAAGGTCCCTGAGGGAGCCAAATTTCTTATTGCAGACCCTAGCACTGTTATCAGTTTCAGCTGATAAGCCCTCTAAGCTGCTTCCCTCCACCTCAGTTTTCCCTACAGATAAGGACAGTAAGGCTTTGGATCTCCTCAGCAAAAAGGTTTATACCTCAGCTACCCTTTCATTCAGGGCAGTAAATTACCAAATCCATATGTCAAAATGTGCTCTAGCCCTGTTAGGCCAGGCCACTAAGTTGTTGTCTGAGATCCCTGATTCCCCTGCCAAGGCTGAGATATCCAGCCTCCTATCTATGTCTTCTCAGGTCACAAGGTGTTCCATTAGATGCAGCTATGATGCTGCTGAAGCTTCTGCCAGATCTGCTGCATCTGCCTCTGTCCTGAGAAGATATTCCTGGTTAAGGTTACATCCCTTACCTGATGACATTCGGGCAAAACTATTGAATGCACCTCTGGATAACTACTCTCTTTGGGTCAAAGGTAGCTGTGCTCTTCAAAACTCTACAACAGAAGGGGAAGGAGTTACAGGACCTGAAGCACCTGTTTGTTTCTCCTATCCCCACATTCCACAGGAATTACCCTTCTAAAACACAGTTTATTAGAAAACATTCTGCCCTACCACCTCCTTCCAGGGGCAGAAAGAACACCAGGAAGCAGCAAACTCCTTCCAGACCTGCTCAGACCCGCAGCTCAGAAGCATCAGTTTCAGGACAGGGCAGATAGTTTATGACTACCTGCCATTATTGATCAAACCTCTCGATACCTTTCCCCTATCCCTAAGGGTCTGTCACTGTCTCCCTGTTTGGAAAAACATTACGTCAGACAGGTGGGTCCTATCCGTCATAGAAAAGGATTATTTTATGACCTGGATCACAATACCTTCTTTGGGGGGCATTCCCCAGCCACCCAAAGTGCAGCTCCCTCTTTTTCAACCAGTCATAGACAGTCTTCTTGCCCAAGAAACAATCCAATCTGTCCCTATGTCAGAAAAGGGAAGGGGCTTCTATTCAAGATTTTTCCTAGTTCAAGAAATGATGGTCCCTGGAGACTGATCTTAAATCTCTCCCACCTCAATCTCTTCTTGCAAGTGCCCACCTTTTGAATGCTTACTATGCAGATCCTTTTCCCCTTGATTTTACCTCAGGGATTCCGAGTCACTTTGGACATCAAAGATGCCTACCTGCATATCCCCATAAGGCCCAACTACAGGAAATATTTACGCGTCTCATTGGGCTCCTCATACTTTCAATTCTCTGCCTTGCCCTTTGGATTTTCTACAGCATCAAAGGTCTTCACCAAGTGCTTGGCACCAGTGATTGCCTACTGCAGGACCCGAGGTATTCAAATATTACCTTACCTGCATCAACTACTGATCCAGGCAGAATGTCCCGTAACCCTGCAATGCCATTTACAAACTGATATCAGTCCTGGAAGCACTGGGTTTCAGAATAAACTACCAAAAGTCTATCATGAACCCCTATCAAGACCAAGTATCACTTGGGTGCAGGATATGGACAGATGTCATGAGGGCCTTTCTGCCACCTCAAAAGGTGGAAAGCTTAAAGCACTACCTGCACTTTTTCCTTCAAGTCACAGACCTGACTGCCAGGCCGTACCTCAGGCTTGTGGGTCATATGGCATCAACTATTCCTATGTTGCCATTGGTAAGGCTCCACATGAGGAAGCTACAATGGTACCTAAGGTCCATATGGGCACAACCACAACACTCACCCTCCCCCTGAGTACAAAATCCCTTTCCTTGTTTGTCTCAGGAAGGAGATCCTCTGGTGGTTGAATCAAGTGACCTTCAATCCAAAGATCCTCTTAGAGGCTCCCCTACCAGTTCAGGAGATGTAAACAAATGACTCAGATCTGGGATGGGGAGTGGCCATGGGCTCTGTAACAGTACAGGGCACTTGGTCAGACCCAGCAGGGGGGGTCACTCTGCAGGCAGTATATATCCCTTCAGATCAGAACACCCAGGCAAACACCTTGAGCAGGTCCATGTCACAGTTCCACAAATGGATGTTCCACAGGGATGTGTTCTTGGACATAATCCACAAATGGGTTACACCCCATGTAGATCTGTTTGCCTTCCCTCTGAACAGACGACAACTATTATTTTGCACCAGACTACCCAGTTCCTCAGAGAGGGCAACAGATGCCTTTTCAATTTCCTGGAAGGGGATGTCTCTATATTCCCACTTCTTCAGAAAGTCCTACTGAAAATACAGCAGGACAAACCAAAAATCTTGTTGGTGACTCCCTTTTGGCCAAGACAGCATTGGTTCCCCCCTCCTCCTGCATTTAACCAGGGTCAATCACCAAAAGTTACCCCACAGAGTGGACCTTCTCACACAGAACAAGAGATCCCTAATCCATCGTCACTTAGTCTTTGAACCTTACCCTGTGAGTGACAGAATTGTGATCCCTTACAGACACCTTTACAATGAGGATGTGCTCACAGTCCTGCAGGAGGCCAGGAAACCTAATACCAGGAGATCTTATTTCTCAAAGTGGAAAGGATTCTCCATCTGGTGTCTAAAAAAGGCAGTTAGATCCCTTTCAGGGTGATGTCCCCTTGGAACTGTCATACCTGTGTGAACTATTGCAGACAGGGTTGGCATACCCCTCTGATAAGGGCCACCTTGCTGCTATTTCAGCTTGTCTGCCTCCGGATCCCCCTTTGGCATCTTGATTTCCTGCAAAGTTATTCCCAAAGGGAGTGCTGCATCTCAGCCTCCCCAGGAAACTTGTTCTACCACCATGGGACCTGAAATATGTTTTAGAGAAGCTCACAGTGGCCCCTTTTGAACCAGCTTTTAAGGCCTCTCTGAAACACTGCACTTGGAAAACTGTACTCCTGGTAGCCTTGACATTAGCCAGAAGAGTGTCAGAGCTTTAGGCACTCATGGCTATTTCCCCTTTTCTCACCTTCCACAAGGACAGAGTAACCCTTAGGAAATCATTCCTTCATGCCCAAAGTGGTTAACGAGTTATCCTTAAACCAAGCTATTCATCTCACTACCTTCTTCCCTCATCCACAGAATGACAGTGAGAGAGTCTTACATTCCTTTAATGTTCACCGAGAACTTAGACTTAGTTTTATCAAGGTAAAATGTGTCAGGAAAGTAGACCAATTGTTTGTCTCTTTACAGCCCAGGGCTCTGGGGAAATCAGTGACAAAAACACACTGAATAGCTGTAAACAGCTTCTCCAAAATAAGATAAAAGGTAGGTGTAAGGTATGTAATAATATTAAAAATTTAGATGGGACTAGAATCAATGGCATTTTATATAATGCCATTGATCATTTTGATTGTAATTCATTTGGGGTCATTTATATAATAGGGTGTAACTGTCCGGAAAGAAAATGGTACATAGGGCAAACCAAGTGAAAGGTAAAATTAAGAATATTGGAACATCTAGGAGATATCCGGAATGAGAGGCTTGATAGTCCGGTAGCCAGTCATTTTCATGTACAACATGGAGGTACAATGAAAGATTTGATATTTAGTGTTTTAGCTAAACCCTATGACCTGTGGGGGGCGGATCATAGTTTTCAAAGGAGGTTAATAGACATGGAATTTAAATACATTATTAATTTCAATACTTTGTATCCAAATGGAATGAATTTAGAAGTGTAAATATATGTATAATGGATGTTATGAATGTTTATAAGACAGTTAATGTATGAATTGTATACAAATATTTGATGCAAATATAGGAATTTAGTTATTTTGTAATAATGAAGTTTTATGGCTTTAAAAATTAAAAAAATTGAAAAAAATGTTGATTGATTAATTGATGTTAATTAATGAAGTTATTGGTGGTGTATATAGACTTGTTTCTGAGTTTGTTAGTTATTCCATTTGAAGGCGAAGGCCGAGGTACCAGAATCGTAATAAAGACACTTATTTTTTCAGTCTGGGCTGCTATTTTCATATTTGGTGAAACCAGTGACAAAGCAGATCATTTCTGCCTGGACCTCCAGGGCAATTTCCTTCTCCTGCTCATACCATGGGAAATACTTAGGATCCAAGATTAAGGCTCATTCCACTAGAGCTATGGATTCATCTGGAGCCTTCTTTAAAGGGCTGGACACTGCCTCTATTTTAAAACCAGGTACATGGACCTCTGTCCACACCTTTACCAAACATTATAGACTGGACAATATTTCCAAATCTAGGATGGGATTTGCCAGGGCAATCCTCCATGGATTCCTAGAAAGTAGTTCCAAGCCTCCACACTCTTCTTCGCTTTGAGCTTTGGCACTTACCCAGGGGTTTAGAATACCACAACAGGATAAAAGGACATAGAATAGTTCTGTAAAATTTTACCATAACAATAGCTGTCCTTTTCTTCCATGTTGCAGTATTCCTTCCCTCCCTCCTTACCTCTTCTTCAGTAAACTGTCCCTTCTTGGATGGCACTGGACTAATATGGTAATCCTTGTACTGAGGATTGACTGGGGCACTCAGTTCTGAGGTATGATACATGAAGATGTCATTTTTATGGCCTGCATTCCCTTAGCTAGTGTCAGACATCCTACATACCTTGCAGTGACAAGAAACGTTTTTATACTGTCTGGATGTTTGGGGTAGCTGGAGAGGATAACACAAAGGTGTGGAATACTGCATCACAGAAGAGAAGGACATCTATGGTTATAGTAAGATTTTACACAACTATTCTTTCCCCTTTCCCAGCTGGGAAAGGAATTCTATTTGAGGATGTTTATACTGCCAAAGAAAGAAAGAAGATGCTTCAAGACAAGTTCTGAATCTTTCTTTCCTAAACCTGTTTTTGATTGAGCCCAGATTTAAAATATTACTTTATAGCTTGTTACTACTTTTTCCTCATTCAAGTTTCCTGATAACACTAGATTTAAATGCTTATCACATTTTTGTTCATCTAGACTTCAAGCATCTTTTAAGCTTTTGTGTGTCTGGATTGCATCATCAGTTCTCTTGTCTTAGCAGGAGTGCTCATTAAGTGTTTAGCTCTAGTTATAACTCATTTTAGGCTACAGGGTATCCACGTTTTTCCATATTTAGATGACTTTCTTATCTTGCCAGAGTCTTTTTCCAAGTGTGAGGAATCTCCCTGTTGGGTGAGAGATCTCTTACACAAGCTAGGATTCCAGGAGAACATTAAAAAACAATCTTCCCTCACTTCTCCTTACAAGACTGTGTTTCTAGGATGCCAATTAGCCATCACAGTTCAGCATTTTTCTTCCACAGGGAAAAAAAAAATAGATGTGTATCTAGATCTAATTCTAGGGACTACCTCAGAACCTTGGGTCTCATGACACACCTGGCAAGACTCCAAAAATAGGTATTTGTGATATTATCCGTTTACATAAAATTACCTTACAGAAAAAGTGAATGACCTAGAATATATAAACTGTATGTACACATCAAATGCACGTTTTCCCTGCTGCCCCCTTAACGAAAAAAATGTTAGCGGAAAAGTACTCAAGGCAACCACTCCTCTCAAAAGGGACTTCAAATGAGATACTAAGTTTCTCTCTTCTCTCACTAATGTGGCAGGCCCTGAGAAAGGGGCTTCATTTTAAAGCCCTTTATATTCTAATGCTGTTACTACACCCTACACAACAAAACACCAAGATGCATAGCAGTACACTATGAGAGTGGAAAAGTCATAAACCAGTTTAAACATTGCTGAGAGCTGCTCTATCGACCTCTGACAAATCCTTGCAATGTTACAACACATTTCACAGAGCCCACTGTTCTCAAACCCAAGCATAAATCCAGCAAGACAAAACTCCACACTGAAAAAAAAAATGAAAAACCTTTAACTATAAACGCAAGCAGCCATTTTTTCCCAACCCTATCAGTAAAACGAAAAGCAAGTAACCAACCACAGCTCCCTGTGACATGCACTTCACCAGCAACATAGACAAGGTCGCAGTATGCAACTGGGTAAAAAGCATAAGATTTGCTGTTAAGAGGTGAAGGTGTTTTGTTACAAGCAGTTGCCACCGACTTGCTGGACATTTAAATTTCTATGGTACAGACTGACAACATCAACCTTACATTTTCCTTGCTGCCCTGTTAACGGGAAAGTACCCTATTTTCAAATGCTTGTCTAAGGCTATAACCTTTTGTTATGCTCAAGCAACAAAACTGTTCTAGACAGGGTCAAGGACTACTCTATCAGGGCCTTGGCTTTATCTGTGACTTTTTGGATAGGGTTGCATTCTAGAAGTATTCCAGAAACAGCAAATTGTTCCATTGTATGTAATTGTGCAAAATATAAGTTTGATTCCTTCTCTAGAACTTCCAAGATGGCTGCACACTGATCAGCAACTTAACTTCACCTCTCAAAGTGTAAAAATAAATAAGTAAATAAATACATACGTACTGAAAGCCAAGAGCCAGGAACTCTGATTTTTAGTAGAGAGAGTAAAGTATTTGAGTAAGAAAAAAGTCATGGTCAGTTGCTTACCAGGGGCTAGGATCTGCCGCATTGTGCACACACTCAGGTCATTGGACCACAAGTACCAATATAATTCAGTCATAGTCCATGTGGGAACAAATGACTTAAGATGTACCTCCCCAAACTATATGAAGAGAGACATCATGGAGCTCTTGGAACTGTCTCTCAGGCTAGTATGAGCCTAGCAATGAACAATATTTTACCTTCTCCAAGGATGACGACACAATATGAGCAAAAGATGATATATTTTAACAATTGGTTTAGTTTTAGTTTCTGGTTCCATTCTAAGGGGGTGCAATATTTATCAGCATGGAAGGAGATGGTCAACAGACCATGCTACTTTGCCAGGGATGGTCTACACCTCTCCCCTCTAGGTATTTAAATATTAGCTAAAATATTGTCATCCCCCATAGTGTTTTTTTTTCTAGGCAATGCCAAACAAAGTACTTCCACCATAGCAAATCAAAAGCAAGAAAATCTGAAGGTATTACTGCTCAATGCTAGGAGTCTAAACAAAAAACTCTACTAACTAGAAGCTCTCTTAACTATAGAGAATGCTAACATCTGTGTGGTCACTGATACATGGTTTAAATCTGTGGAGAGCACACCAGCAGTGCAAGATTATAATGCCGTCCACACATTTAGACCAGTTACTCCACAGGCAGGGACTAAAAGTGGAGGTGTCTCTGTTTACATAAAAAATAAATATCCCTCAAGGCTGGTCAAACAGGACAATGCACTTGAGCTGCTCCATGTTCAAATAATTGTAGTTAAAATACAATATAACTTCCTTGCAAACTATAGCTCCTTCTCTACGACCCAGGAAACCCATAACATTTATTTAAACTTCTTAGAAACACTAAGCATCCAACACAATATCATATTCATGGGTGACTTTTAATTACCACACTATTGATGGGAATCCTATATGACACCAAATGCACAGGGACAGAGATTCCTGAATTTTGTAAACACAAATGCCCTGGACCTGATAGTCAATACACTAACCAGGGGTGCAACCATACTAGATCTGATCCTCACTAATATGGGAGAGTACAGCACACCCCCTATTGTAATGTCTTCCCTGGTAAGGTCAGACCACAAAATGGTCTCCTTTGAAGTAAAAATAAAACATGGACCCCCAGCTAAACCTGGAATATTCAGTAACTACTCTAAGGCTAACCTCCTACTAATAAGTGATAACCTGGCAGAATTTCAAGCCATAAACCACGAGAACACTGCTGCCTATGCAGAACTGTTCACAGACACCCTGCACAAGCATGTTAATAGCTGCTCTGAGGCAGCTGTACCCACTAGGAAGAAGTACATAAGTTACTCAAAAATCAAGCCAACCTGCTGCAATCACAAAATCAATAGGCTATATAAACAGAATGAAGAAAATCATGGGAAAAAGTAGGAGGTGCAGCACCTAGCAGGATAAAAGCACTCTCATCAAACTAAACAAACAACTCAGAGGACAAACACAATCTACCAAAGCCAAATTTGAGTTGTTTGGCCTCCCAGGCCAAGGAAAACCACAAAGCATTCTTTAGCTATGTCCGCAACCTCAAAGACAATACACAATTGTATGCAGAGCTCACTGTAAATGGAGCCACCTGTACACTGAGCCAGAATATGTAGCAAATCTCCTGGGTGATAAATTAAGTTCCAACTTTACCCCTTTCTCCCCCCCTCAACCTTCCCTCAGGAAATAATATCAAATATAACCCCCCCCCCTACTATCACTAGAGAACAGGTCCTTAATTCTTTCTCTAAGACTAAGAACACTGTATCAATGGGCCCATAAAATATCCCAGGATGCCTTCTAAATAGCATGAAACATGACCTATCAGGGCCTCTGGAATTACTATTGAACTGTAGCCTCCAAACAGGCTTTGTGCCTCATGACTGGAGTACAACAGTCATCCTTCTGCACAAAGGTGGGCCATCTACAGACCCATAAGTCTCACTTGTAAAGCATTATAATGAAAATGGTAAATAGAGATATAGTAAACCTCCAGACACTGGACCCAACCCAGTCTGGGGGTAGATCATGCCTACTCAACTTGGTGGAGTTCTTTGAGAAGGTAACCAAAGCAATGGATGAGGGGAAGAATGGTTCACGCTGCCTACCTTGACCTGGCCAAGGCATTTGACATAGTACCCCACTTGGGCATTGTTGACAAACTCAAGAAGTTGGGTACAAACTTGTATGTTACCCGATGGATAGCCAACTGGCTCACAGACAGGACCCTGGAAGTTAGAATTCGGGAGTCCACCTCTACAAAGAGGCCAGTCACAAGTAGAATCCCTCAGGCATCAGTCCTTGGACTGCTTCTTTTTGGCATTTACTTCTCTGAAGTCAAGGCCAATGTCAGTGGTTTCTGGCTGACTAAATATGCAGATGATTGCAAATTAGGAGCTGTCATTGAATCCCACACTGACAAAGATGTTCTCCAGGAGGGGCTGACACAGACAAACAACTGGTGTCAGAGCCATGGACTAAAACAAAATGCCTAGAAATGCATAATAGTATACGTTGGGAAGTCATCAACCCTTGGTAACTATCATATTGACAACACACTCCTTACAGTTGACTCAGTAGTCAGGGGCTTAGGGACACACATAGATAGTAATCTAGCATTTGACCATCACATGTCTACAGTAGTGAGGAAATCCTTCTATGTTGCACAACTTATAAACAAAGGTATGGCATTCTTAAGTCCAAGGAAGTAATTGATCTGATATTGTTAATCCTCGTTCATTCCTTACGCATGGGTATCGGTTCCGAGCTCAGAACCGAGCTGGCCATTTTCCAAGCTCGCATCAGCTTCAAACTCTCGAGCTAAACTCTTACCCACAATCCCCCCCTCCCTGTTACCTCAGATTTTGTTTCATACTAGGCTATCTGCCCTAGGGCATTTATAAGCCTAGCCAGAGTGTGTTTGGCTTTCGCCACCCATTTTAAATTAATTTTGCTATGCCCTTTTTCGAGGTTAGTATACTGTGCCTCTGTCTAACAGTGACACAGAAATGATAGCCGGGGTAAACCTACGATCTCCCAACCACTCATCAAAATTCCTCTTGAAGAGAGTCAATGAGGGACTCTGCCTAACCTGGACTGGGATTTTATTCCGGAGTGAAGGGAGCCTCTGGGTTATGAATCTGTCCCTCCAGCATGTCCTATTTATTTCGGTGCTGAGGTTCAAGTCTCTTGAGTGCGTAGCTCGATGGGATTTGGAGTTTCTGAGGTGCAGCATGTCCATTAATTCTGGGTTGGACATGGCTTTATACGTCAGGCACAGATCGCCTCTGAGCAGGCGGTATGCCACTGAGTAGAGCTGGAGTTTCTTTAACCGGGCAGCATATGGCATCTGTTTGAGCCCTTTGATCCTCTTGGTGAGGTACTTTTGGGGTCTTTCCAGTTGCTGCAGGTGTCTGGTAAGGTACATCCCAAAAGGAGCATTGTACTCAATTATGGGCCTGATGAGGGATGAGTAAAGAGGCACGATGACCTCCCCTGATCTAGATGTGAATCCCTTCATGATTAGGTGGGCTATATAAAATGTTTTTCTAACCACTTTAGCCACGTGGTTGTCAATTGAGAGATTGCTATCAACTTGGGTCCCCAGGTCCCTGATTACTTCTTCTGAACTTAATGGATTACCACCTATGTGGTAATTTGTGGGCACTTTGTTATTGCCAAAGGGGATGACTATACACTTTTTGGCGTTTAGCTCGAGACCATGGCTCTGGCACCAGTTGTCTGTTTCTATGAGGCCCTTTTGGAGGATGCTTGTGTCAGCTGGAGAGTCGATTATGGTGCCCAGTTTGCAGTCATCTGCGAACTTGGTCAGCCACAGTCCTTCCGTGTTGGCCTGTACCTCCAAGAAATATATACCGAACAAGAGAGCTCCCAGGACTGAGCCTTGTGGGACACCACTTGTAATTGGTTTGGAGTCTGACATGGCTCCAGCAATTCTAACATTGTGGGTTCTGTCCTTGAGCCAGTTTGCAACCCATCTAGTGACATAGGGGTTTATATTTAAGCTGGTGAGCTTATCTATAATGCCCGAGTGGGGTATTGTATCAAAGGCGTTTGTGAGGTCCAGGTAGGCTGTGTGGACCACCTTCCCCTCGTCAATGGCCTTGGTGACTGTTTCAAAGAAATCGACCAGGTTTAAGAGGCAGGATCTGCCCTTAACAAAGCGTAGGATCCAGCGCCTGTAGGTCCCCAATATCTTTATTTATGAGGTCCATGATGATCCTTTCCATAGCTTTGCAGACCAAGCTAGTCAGGCTTATGGGGCGATAGTTTCCAGGATCCGTTGAGGCACAACCTTTGTGGAGAGGGACCACTGTTGCTGTACGCCACTCTTTGGGTACATATCCTGTAGTAAAGCTGAGATTGAACAGTAATTTTATGTTTGGGTTTAGCTCTTCTTGGAGTTCATGTAAGACGCAGCCCGGAACACCGTCTGGTCCCATTGATGCTGTGTTTTTTGCTTTGGAGAGGGCGGCTCTTACCTGAGCATCTGAGATGTCAGGGGGGCAGCACTCTGCTGGGATAGATATTTGCCCTTTTGGTGGTGGTGGTGGGGGGGGGGTTTGCGTTGAACCTGTCAGCTAGGATGTTGGCAATGTCTGTGGGTTCGGTGTATTTTTTGTCATTTTGGACTAATTCTGAGCATATCTGGGAATTCCCACCCAGGTTCCTAACATAACTAAAGAAAGCCTTGTGATTATCCTTAGTGTCCTGTGCAATTTTTCTCTTGAAGCTGGCCTTAGACGATTTTATGAGTGCCTGTAGTTTTTTGCTAATACTGATCAGAGATGCCTTCTCTTTTTGGGATTTTGCTCTATCATGTAGTAGCTTCCTCCTTCTATTGTATAGTTTGTTTATGGCTGGGGTCCACCAGACAGGACGTCTGCCTTTGGAGGATTGGGTCTTGGTTTTATTTGGGATTGCATGATCCATGCATTCCTGAAGGTGTTCATAGCAGTCTGGGCCGTATTTTCCACAGGCCCGGGGGCTTTGAAGGATTCCACCTCGGTTTTGAGGAGTGTGAAATTTGCTTTAGAGAAGTTTTTCACTGTGGTTTTCTGGGCAGGGGGTGGGGTCGGGATGTGAATATCCAGTGAGATTAGTTTATGGTCTGATCTTACCATTGAGGGATACACTTCTGGTCTGGAGCATAGAGTCCCCATGTTGGTGATGATCAGGTCCAGTATGTTTTCCCCTCTTGTGGGAGTGGTAACAAGTTGTTCCATAGCATTTGAGTTTATAAATTCTAGGAATCTTTGGGCTAGGGTGTTGGAGCTAGAGTAATGCTCCCAGTCTATGTTTGGGTAGCTGAAGTCGCCCAATATAATGGTGTTTGGAGAGACCTTCATATTTTCCAGTGTTCTCAGGAAGGCCGAGTGGGGTTCCTGGGTTTGGGAGGGTGGTCTGTAGCAGGCTATAAACTGGAGGGTAGTTTTACCCACTGTTAGTTGCACATGGATAGTCTCTGATGCTTCGTGCTGTGCCACCAACCTGGAGGTGTGGGTATCTTTGACGAATATTGATACTCCCCCCTCCTTTTGTGGTTCGGTCCAAGTTTTGGGGCCGAAAAGCATGGTATGAGGTATAACCTGGTAGTGCTGGGGTGCTCTCGGGAGTCTTGAACCAGGTTTCTGTCGTGTCAAGCTACTTCTCTTGAGCTAAGTATAGTCAATTGTTGTTTAATAGCTTTACAGATTACTTTTCTGTCAGAAAAGTTCATATTTTATTGTCTCTTACCCTATCGCATCTAGCGTTCATAATTTCTTCAGGTTTTTCAGTTTTTTCTTTACGACTTTTACCACGAGGTATTCTCCTTTTACCATCGTTGATAATCCTTTTCCCTTTTTTCTCTCATACCTTCGGGTACTCTCTTGCACCATTGTTGGTACCTTTTCTATTAATTAATTTGTTGTCATGGCAGATAAGAAAAGTAGTCCGGGGTTTTAAGCGGTGTTCTGATTGTGGACACAAACTGCCTACTTCTGATGCACACTCTTTGTGTGTTTATAGTTTGGGAGCTTCCCATTTGTCTGTTGACCCACCCTGTACTTTTTGTGAGAACTTTTCTAATAGAACCTTGTTGGAAAGGAAAAACAAGCTGATACTGAAGGGACTTCTAAAATCTCCCTTTTCAGAGGCTATTTCTGGGTCGTAGGCCTCAATCCCTCCTAGAGCCCATAAGAAAACTATGGATGTTCCTACTAAGACTAAGTCTTTGCCTTCGTCCCCAGCTGGGGACTCCCGCCAACCAAAACCTAAAAAGGCTAAAGTTTCGGCTCCGGAGCTCTTTCAGTCTGCTCCAGTGCTTTCGGTGCCTAGACCATCAGCACCGAGGCCTTTGGCTCCATTAGTGATTTTGGCTCCGTCTTCTCCTGCAGCCTTCTATATATTGGCACAGAGGGTCTCCTTGGTTCAGACCATTACCACTGTATCGGCACCGACTGTTCAGTTGGCGCAGACCTTGACCGTGTTGGCTCCGAGATATTCCTCGGAACCTACGCCTTTATTGTTGACTCCAGTTTTGTCGGTTCCAGCTTTGGCACTGACCCCTCTGTCGGTGCAGTCCATGACCTTGGCACCAATGAACTCTTCAGTGCAGACAACAGTAGTCCAGTCTCTATAGGCACTGTTGTCCTCGGTGCGATCAGATGAGATAGGCACCGAGTCTGCCTCTTCTGTGGACAGGCTGGTTTCTCCCTCAGTCTCCGTGAGGTCCACTAGAAGCCTTTCCGAACATGATGTGTTGCGTCTTGTGGACCAGGTACTCTTGGCCAGAGGTATCCCACCCCTCAAGAACTATCCTTCCTTGGGAGGTGATCACCCATCTCAAAAGACCCCTTCTTATTCTCCTCCTTCATTGCCTTTGAAGTCCATGGATATAGCACAGTCTTCCCCATCTGTGGTTCCCTTTATGGACCTCACTAAGGAACCGCAGTTGCCTTCATGGCAGGAATGTTTTGCTATGACCCAGGATGTCAGTTGTGACACACATAGTTTGCTGCTCCACAGCCATCCAGGGACTCTGGGTTGGCAGGCTGAGCCACTTATGGGAGGGGTGACCCCTGTCCTAGACATGTACTCTTCTTCGGGTGGACCAGCCTTCCAACTGATGGAGAAGGCTTTCACTGCTGCTGGGGATTCCGGACTGTCTATACCTCCGCCCTCCTCTGGTACACTGGTTTCACAAGTCGCACCTAGCGGACTCTGGGTGCAGGGGCCACAGGACGTATTCCCTCAGGAATCCCCTTTTCCGCTGTCTTCTCCAGCTTCTCCCGCTGAGGAGGTCCACAGGAAAAGTATGTGTAAGAGGAAGCACATGGACTCCACAGAGGTGTCCCTCACTGAAGACACAGATTTTGATGAGGGGGATGGATCCCCTCGGTCACCCTCTGAGGTATCCTTTGGTGATATCCTTGAAATCCTGAAACAGAGAGGTGACTGGCATTTCTCTAATCTGACCTCTGAGGAATCTGTGTGCCTGCAGGCCATTCGTGCCCAGCCCCCTACCTCCTGGGTTACTCCTTGTCCAGCTCATCGTGCAGTGTGCTTGGAAGGCTCCTGATACCATCGAAGCTATTCCCCGGAGGCCTGATAAGATCTTGTCCCCTCCTGCTTTGGATCCCCATTGGTCCAAAGGTCTTCCTGTGGATGCTTTGGTGGTGGCGGCCGCAACAAAAAAGGATCTGGCAGAAGAAAAAAGCCAGACTGTCCATCCACCTAACAAAGAGTCCTGGGCCCTGGACAGGATAGGGAAGTGCACCTTTGCTTCAGCGACCTTTGCTGTGAGGTCTCTGAATTATATGGCACATTTTACCAGGCTTCAGAGGGATCTGGTTTCTGAGCTCTCTGAAACCTTGGCTGGTGCCATGTCTGATGAGGTCCATGACAAAGTGGCCTCTCAGCTGGCCACCACTGAATCTATATCTAACTCCTCTATGCGACTGATATCTCACGCATCAGAAGGAGCAGCTAGAGCAGCGGGTTCAGCTGCAGTCTTGAGATGACACACCTGGATGTGCTTGTGCAACTTCGCGGAACCCTTTAAGTCTTCCTTTCTTTATGCCCCCATTGAGGCTTCCTCTTTGTTTGGGCCCAAAGTTAAAAGCACACTGGCCAGATGTGAACAAGACGGTAAGACCCTTTCTGCCATAGGTGTCCATTATTCTTCCCCTCAACGTGCTTTCTCCCGAAACCAAAAGAGTGGGAAGATATGGTTCAAGAAATCTCAGGGTCCTTTCCATGACACACAGGACAAGTTCTCCCCCAGAGGCAGAGGGGGAAACTCACAGGGAAGATGCTCCTTTCAGGGCAGAGGGGGTCTGTGTAACCAGGGTTCCAGGTATTCTTTCCCTTGTCAATCCTAACAGTGCTCCTGAAGAGTGGCCCAACTCCTTTCCTCTGGAGGTGGTTGAGGGACGTTTCTTCTTGTACCCTTTTGCCTGGCTAACCATCACCACTGATTCTTGGGTACAAAGGATTATAACCAGAGGTTATCATATCTCCTTCGATCTTTGTCCTGTCCCTTCCAAAAATATTCCAGATGTTCCACCCAGTCAAAGGGAAGAAGCAGAACTAGAGATAGAAAAGCTGCTGAGAAAAAGAATCATCCAAATAGTCCCTCCAGACCAGATAGGATCCGGATTCTACTCAAGACTATTTTTGGTGCCAAAGAAAACTGGGGACTGGAGACCAATTTTGGATCTCAGAGTATTGAACAAGTTTTGTGAGAGTACAAAAATTCCGGATGGTCACAATACAGTCTACCCTCCCACTTTTGGAAAAAGATGATTGGATGTGCTCTATAGATCTTCAAGATACGTACTACCACATAAAGGTGGACAGGCCATCAAGAAGTTTTCTGCACTTCTGTGCAGGAGCCAGTCACTACCAGTTCAGAGTACTGCCCTTCGGACTCTCTACAGCCCCTAGAGTGTTCACAAAGTGCATGGCAGTCATCACAGCTCACTTGCGACTTCAAGGATTCCAGGTGTTTCCATACCTAGATGACCGGCTCATTTCCGCGCCCACCACACATCTACTGGAAGAAGCCCTGGCATACTCTCTCCTTGCTGCTCAAAGGCTAGGCATAACCATAAACTGGCAAAAATCCAATCTCACCCCATCTCAGTCGACATAATTCATAGGGGTTATCTTGGACACAAAAAACTGCAGAGCTGCTATTCCAGAGCACAGAATTCTAAGGATAAAGCAACAACTAATTCCAATCCTTTCAAAGGAAAGATCCATGGCTCACTCGGTTCTACAGCTGTTGGGTTCCACGGCAGCCTCCATAACCATTGTTCCCCTGGCCAGGTTTCACATGAGGCTTCTACAATGGCTACTGCTCACCCAATGATATCCTTTTCAGCATCTTCTTTCAGCCATGATTCGAGTAACCCACAGATGCAAACAAGATTTAAATTGGTGCATGACATACAATCTCTCACAATGGTCTTGCCCCTTCTCCTCCCAGCAACCCACGGATGCCTCTCTGATGGGGGGGGGCTATGTCAGGGACAGACAGTCCAAGGCACTTGGTCTGAACTGGAGGCCCATCTGTATATAAATGTTCTAGAGCTGAGGGCAGTGCTTCTGGCATTGCAAGCATTCTATCTCCTGCTACCGGCTAGGACAATTGCGATTCAATCAGACAACATGGCGGTGGGCTGGTACATCAACAAGCAAGGTGGAACCAAATCTTACCCCCTTTGTCGAGAGGCCATAAGGATATAGCAATAGGCGATGGCTACCAACCATTTTCTTCTAGCAACGCACATTCCCGGGAGTTCCAAAGTGATAGCAGACAGACTTAGCATGTGCATTTTTCAACCACACGAGTGGTCCCTGAATACCTTGAAAGTGGCGGAGATCTTCCATCGCTACGGCCATCCTTGCTGTGACCTCTTTGCATCCCCAACCAACTACAAATATAGCAACTACTTCGTCCTGATTCCCCCTCTGGGACAGTCACCTAGGGATGCTCTAGTCCACGATTGGCCCTCGGGTCTTCTTTACACATTTCCACACTTTCCCCTCATTCCCCAATTTCTGAAGAAAGCCCGTTGGTCGAAGAGCAAGGTAATCCTCATAGCACCATATTGGCCTCAACAGATTTGGTTCCCTTTCCTTTGACCTCACCTACTAGATGGACCATGGATTCTCCATCCACCCCCGGAGTTGATCTCACACCCACAGAACCTGATTCATCCCAACTTGAACAGCCTGAAGCTCATGGCTTGGCTACTCCAATTCCCTTGATTGCGACACTGAATGATCTTTCTTTACCAGTACGTGATATTCTCATTGCTTCTCATACATCTTCCACTAGAATTACTTATCTGAGCAAGTGGAAAAGATTTACCTGTTGGCTAAAAGATAAACAAGTAGACCCCTTTTCAGCACCAGTGTTGATAATACTAGACTATCTGGCCGACCTTGTTTCAATCGGGTCTATCGACCTCTACCATTAGAGTTCATTTGGCTGCAATTTCTAATTTTCATGAGTGTGTCCAAGATTCTTCTCTTATGTCTCATAAATTGTGCAAGACCTTCATAAAAGTTGTGAATCATCTGAAGCCACCTTTTAGAGAACCTATTCAACCATGGGATTTATCATTAGTTCTACAAGCTCTGACAATGTCACCTTTCAAACCAGCCTCTTCTTGCGACCTCAAGTATTTGTCATGGAAAAACTTGTTTTTGGTCACTATTACTTCTGCCAGACATATTTCTGAACTTCAAGCTTTATATATCAAGAGTCCATACTTGATTTTTCATAGAGATAGAGTGTCTCAGAGAACTAATCCGTCATTTCTGCCTAAAGTGATCTCTGAAATGTCCATTAATCAAGCCACTGAATTGCCAGTTTTCTTTCCCAATCATTCAGACAGAGGAGAGTATTGCCTACATACCCTAGATATACACAGGCAAATCCATTTTTACTTAAACAGGACTAAACCCTTTCGTAAATCTGACCAGTTATTTTTGGCCTTTTCTGGACCTAGATTAGGATCTGCTGTTGCTAAGGTCACATCAGCTAGATGGTTGAAGGACTGTGTTACCTTTATTTATACACAGCATAATATCTCGTTGCCTACTACCATGAAAGCTCATTCAACAAGGTCGGTGGCAACTTCTGCTGCTTTCCATGCCAGAGCTTCTTTACATGACATCTCTGCAGCTGCAACTTGAGCTACACCTCATACCTTCATCAATTATTACAAATTGGATTTGGCCTCCAGGGGAAAACCATCTTTTGGTTCTATGGTGCTCAGGAATGTCCTTCCATGAGAGCCTCCCAGGAATAGAGGTAGCTGGGGACTTTGCCCCATGCGTAAGGAATGAACGAGGATTAACAATATCAGATAAAGAAGTTATGTCTTACCATAACGTTCCATCTGTATTGTTGATCCTCGTTCAGTCATTACGACCCTCCCTCCTTCCCCCTCCTGTGGTTTCTAGTGGATATCACCATCCGGTTCTCTTGGGTTATTTGACCAGAGATAACCTCTACCTTCTTTGACTTGCAAACTCAATCTGAGGTAAAAAGGAGAGGGGGATTGTGGGGAAGAGATTAGCTCGAGAGTTTGAAGCTGACACAAGCTTGGAAAATGGCTGGCTCGGTTCCGAGCTCGGAACCGATACGCATGCGTAATGACTGAACGAGGATCAACAATACAGATGGAATGTTATGGTAAGACATAACTTCTTTTTCTAATGTATTTGGCAATCATCAGACCTATCATTGAGTACAATGCTCCCTTTGGTATGTACCTAACCAGGCATATCCAGCAAGTGGAATGTCTACAGAGATTCCTCACTAAAAGAATACAGGATGTAAGTAAAATGTCCTATGCATACCGCCTCAAGGCCCTAGCTCTGCATTCTGTCTCCTACAGGCCTTTGAGGGGAGATATATATCTGGCATACAGAGCATTGTCAGACCCCACTCTGATGGACCTCCTGCATATCCACAAAACAAACAAGACCAGAATTACTCATTCTAAAGACTTAAACTTTGCCTGTGATATAAATAGGAGCTGATGGAGAAACAGATATGTATCCCAGAGTCTACCCCTTCTATAAAACAGGCTCCCCATCCATGTGAAGCAGAGTTCCTCTGTAACCCAATTTAACTGCAACTTGGAGAATTGGATGGGGAACAGGAAATTCATCCCTGCTTTCTCACCCATGTCCCCAATGGACACAGGCAACCTGTAAATGGTTCACCTCTCAGGCTCCTGTTTATAAATGCTTCATTTCCCAAACCCCTGGCTACACTTATCAAGGGTATTATAACTTATTAGAGATTTGGGATGCATGGTTAGGCTTAAAAAGGTCCTTAGCCTCGTAAACACCTATGAACCTATGAATTCAGTAACTGGCTACTGATTACACTGCCTGGAGTCCAGCAAAGCAGAAACTGGGAGAGCCTGAAAGAAAATCAGTTAGAAAAGGTGAAGAGAAAACACTGACTGGGAAGAATCCTGCAGCAGTTAAGCAAAACGCAGTTCAAACTGCAGCTTTGGTGCAAGACATGGTTTCCTGTAATCTGTAAGAAAAGAAGAAAGTCAAATGTGCTCAGAGATGATTAAAATAAATGAAACATTGAAGGAGTATACCAGCTCAGATAAGGAAAGATGAAAAACAAATGGAAGAAGCTATAAACAGATATTCAGATGAGCTGATAAAACTGCAAAAAATCAGAGGTCAAAATGATGAAACGACTGGCTGAGTATGAGACTGCTGAAGAAGAGATGCTTCAAAAAAAAAAAAAAAAAAAGAATTAGTGGACAGTGCACAAAGGAAAAAACTGAGATTTTTTTTGCTGTACCAGACAAACTGGAAGGAACAAAGCATTAAAATTAGTGACAGAGTGTTTGTGAAAAATGATTATACTGTACACCATGCAGAAGAGAAATTTACTCCAGCAATCAGGTAAAAGAGGAGTACTTTATATTAATTGCAAAATGAGCTCCAGTAGTGACAAAACACAATAAAAAAGATAATAGTACATTTTTAGTACTAAGGGACTACTGGGAAGGGAGAAGGATTACACTGGCATGTATTTCCACCTAAAACTACTATAACAGAGCTTAGGAAAATTCTGGGAGAAATAATCAGCTTTCAGCAGGGAATATTACTTACAGGTGGGGTATGGAATTTGATTTGCAGTGGTGAAGATGTGTCTGGGTGGCCCAAGAAGAGAAAATATAACAAAGAGGGCAGATTTTTATAGGTTCATAGGTAGGTACTAGGCTATCAGCCCAAGGGCCTACATACGCCTAGCCAGCAAGGTTCCATAGCTTACGCCACCCAAGAAAGTTATTTTCCTGTGCCACTGTCCAGCAGAGAGACAGAAGTGATCCCCGGGGTGTATTTCCCATTTTCCATCCACTCATCAAGATTTTTCTTGAAGAGTGCTAATGAAGAACTTTACGTGACATAGATGGGTAGCTTGTTCCAGAGTATAGGAAGTCTCTGGGACAGGAATCTTATCCCTCCAGCGTGTCCTGTTTATTGTAGTGACAAGGTTTAGGTCCCTAGAGTGTGTAGCTCTGAGGGATTGGGATTTCTTTAGGTGTAGCATGTCTAACAGCTCTGGGTTTGACATAGTTTTATATGTTAGGCAGAAATCACCTTGGAGTAGGCGATATGCTACAGAGTAAAGCTGGAGTTTTTTGAGGTGGTCAGTGTAGGGCATTTGTTTGAGGCCAGTAATCCTCTTTGTGAAGTACTTCTGTGGCCTTTCCAGCTGCTGCAGATATCTTGTGAGGTACATTCCAAAAGGGACATTGTACTCAATAATGGGACATTTCTGAAATATTTGTCATGGAAGATGTGAATTCAGTAGTAGGTGTTGGGAATGAATTTACATATTATTCCCCAAGATAGAAAAACTAGGGTAGGATAGACAGAACTTGTATTTCACAGGAACATGTCCATTTAATTGAAGATATGATATGCACCCAATAACTATTTCAGATCACATGCCAATAATAACTAAAATAAAAGTGCAGGGTAATGAAACAAAAATGAGACACTGACACTTTCCCACCTATCTATTGAAAAGAGAAGAATTTAAGGATTGGGTAGTGGAAATAATTCAGGAGTTATTAGAAAAGATAGAAATTTCTTCTGAAACCCTGATTAAGTTATAAACTGAAAGCATAATCTGTAAATATCATAACTTGCAACTAATTAACCAAGCTCTTGCTTTTAAATGTGTCTGTACATGTGAATTGTGAGTCCCTACTAGGGAGCACTCCTAAACCATTGCACATAATCACTTTGTTTTATATTTTCTAATGTTATCTAACTTCTTGTTTAATCTATGTAAGTTTGCCTATTTGGTGCTTTTCTCCCCAGGCCTCCGCTGAAAATAGACATGTATCCGGTCGGACTATCCTGGTAAACAAATGTAAAATAAATAATACATAAATAAATATACTTAGGGAGTGGGATAAAATTAAAGTGGAGTTAAAATAGGGTGGGAATAGATGGTTAAGAAGTAACAAAAATTATTTAGAGGGACTGACAAATGTTAAAAGCATTGCAGAATAGGGGGAAATCTCACAGAACAAGAAGAAGAGCAATTACAGAATGTGCAACATAAAATAAGGGAGTACCTTGATAATATGCATGAGTTTAGAAAGATTACTGTTAAGAAACTGTTTTTTTTTTTTTTGGATACCTCTAGAGTACAAAAACTTCTAGCACAACAACTCATGTAATAGAAAGAAAGGGTTGTTGCCAAGCTTAAAGAGCCTATGCCTATAACAAGGAAGATAACAAGAGATCCTGTAGAGGTACTAGAAATATTTTACTTGGGCTATGGTATAATGGTTAAGGTCTTTGCCTGACACAAAGGTGCAGGGTTTGATTCTCAGCTGGGATTATTGGCTATGCTTAAAATGGCCCACAAAAGCAATTAGCCTAGTACTGACCTATGAACCTAAAAAAAAAAAAATTTGGAAATGTTATGAAAGTTTGTATAAAGCAGAGAACTATGGAAATCAAGAAAAGGTACAAATGGATAGGTTTATGGGAGAATTAAATATGCCAAGAGGTGAGGTAGACTAGGCTCAATTGCTAACAGGATAGGAGGAGATGAGATAAAAATGGTAATGTATAACCAATCCACAGGAAAGTCCCCAGGGGTAGATGGTATTTCTGTGGAAGTTTGGAAGCCAGGCCAGAAAAATCTGATAAAGATCTGGAAGGTTTTATTTAACAGTATTCTAAGAGGAGGAGAAGCACCAAAATCCTGGAAGAAAGCAGTGGTGGCTGAAATACCTAAATGGAGTATCCATCAGATCCAGCTTCATTTCAATCCTAAATCATGATTATAAAGCGTTTGTCTATATTGGCTAAAAAGAAGGACAATGATGGTGCCAAAATTGATAAATATGGATCAATGTGGTTTTGTGGAGGGGAGACAAACATTTGATAACATTGAACAGAACATAGATGATCCAAAGGGAAGCAGAATGCAAGAAAGTACCACTGTTGTTGGTGTGACTTGATGCAGAGAAAGCATTTGACAAAGTAAACTGAGAGTTTATGAGCAGGGCAATGCAAGTATTTGAATTCCCTGATAAAATTATAAGGTTAATTAGGAGGCTATATAAGGGATCAGAGATGAATATTAAAGTGGGTGAGTTCCTCTCTGATAATTTCTGTTTGAGCACAGGAACCAGGAAGAGATATCCTCTTTCCACTTTTTTGCATTATATTTAGAACCACTGGCAAAGAAAATAAGGGACTGAGAAATTCATGGATATAATTGGTGTGGTAGTCAATAAAAGCTGGCTGTATTTGCAGATGGCATTATTTTACACCTGATAAAACTAGAAAAGGACATTTCAGTGTTGTGAAACATTTTGAGGCAATTTCAAATCTTTTGGGGGTACAAAATTAATGAAGTTAAAACAGAGACAATAGCTGTAAATTGTGTACCCACACAAAAATCTGATTCAGCAATAACCATAGTTATGGGGACATGATAAAATGAGTACCTAGGAGTATGGATTAAAAAGGATTCTGGTGTGACAAAACCCACCTCCATAGGTATCACAAGGGATAAGAAACTAAGAGTAATGCTACTCAATGCCAGAAGTCTAAACCTCAAGATGCATGCACTCTAAACTCTCCTTAGCATGGAGAACATTGATATCTGTGCAGTAACAGAAACCTGGTTCAAGGCTCCCGAGAGCACCCAAGCACTACCAGGTTATTCCTCATACCATGCTTTTTGGCCCCAAAACTTGGACCGAGCCACAAAAGGAGGGGGAGTATCAATATTCGTCAAAGATACCCACACCTCCAGGTTGGTGGCATAGCATGAAGCATCAGAGACTATCCATGTGCAACTAACAGTGGGTAAAACTGCCTTCCAGTTTATAGCCTGCTACAGACCACCCTCCCAAACCCAGGAACCCCACTCGGCCTTCCTGAGAACACTGGAAAATATGAAGGTCTCCCCAAACAGCATTATATTGGGCGACGTCAACTACCCAAACATATTCTGGGAGCATTACTCTAGCTCCAACATCCTAGCCCAAAGGTTCCTAGAATTTATAAACTCAAATGCTATGAAACAACTTGTTACCACTCCCACAAGAGGGGAGAACATACTGGACCTGATCATCACCAACATGGGGACTCTATGCTCCAGACCAGAAGTGTATCCCTCACTGGTAAGATCAGACCATAAACTAATCCCACTGGATATTCACATCCCGACCCCACCCCCTGCCCCGAAAACCACAGTGAAAAACTTCTCTAAAGCAAATTTCACACTCCTCAAAACCGAGGTGGAATCCTTCAAAGCCCCCCGGCCTGTGGAAAATACTGCCCGGACGGCAGAATCCTTTATAAACGCATTCTATGAACACCTTCAGGAATGCATGGATCTTGCAATCCCAAATAAAACCAATACCCAATCCTCCAAAGGCAGACGCCCTGTCTGGTGGACCCCAGCCATAAACAAACTATACAATAGAAGGAGGAAGCTACTACATGACAGAGCAAAATCCCAAAAAGGGAAGGCATCTCTGATCAGTATTAGCAAAAAACTACGGGCACTCATAAAACCGTCTAAGGCCAGCTTCAAGAGAAAAATTGCACAGGACACTAAGGATAATCACAAGGCTTTCTTTAGTTATGTTAGGAACCTGGGTGGGAATTCCCAAATATGCTCAGAATTAGTCCAAAATGACAAAAAATACACCAAACCCACAGACATTGCCAATATCCTAGATGACAGGTTCAGCGCAAACTCCCCCCCCCCCAAAAGGGCAAATATCTATCCCAGCAGAGTGCTGCCCCCCTGACATCTCAGATGCTCAGGTAAGAGCCGCCCTCTCCAAAGCAAAAAAACACAGCATCAATGGGACCAGACGGTGTCCCAGGCTGCGTCCTACATGAACTCCAAGAAGAGCTAAACCCAAACATAAAACTACTGTTCAATCTCAGCCTTACTACAGGATATGTACCCAAAGAGTGGCGTACAGCAACAGTGGTCCCTCTCCACAAAGGTGGTGCCTCAATGGATCCTGGAAACTATCGCCCCATATGCCTGACTAGCTTGGTCTGCAAAGCTATGGAAAGGATCATCATGGACCTCATAAATGAAGATATTGGGGACCTACAGACACTGGATCCTACCCAAGATCCTACCCAATTCGGCTTTGTTAAGGGCAGATCCTGCCTCTTAAACCTGGTCGATTTCTTTGAAACAGTCACCAAGGCCATTGACGAGGGGAAGGTGGTCCACACAGCCTACCTGGATCTCGCAAAAGCCTTCGATACAATACCCCACTGGGGCATTATAGATAAGCTCACCAGCTTAAATATAAACCCCTATGTCACTAGATGGGTTGCAAACTGGCTCAAGGACAGAACCCACATGGTTCAAATTGCTGGAGCCATGTCAGACTCCAAACCAGTTACAAGTGGCGTCCCACAAGGCTCAGTCCTGGGAGCTCTCTTGTTCGGTATATATTTCTCGGAGGTACAAGCCAACACGGAAGGACTGTGGCTGACCAAGTTTGCAGATGACTGCAAACTGGGCGCCATAATCGACTCTCCAGCCGACACAAGCATCCTCCAAAAGGGCCTCATAGAAACAGACAACTGGTGCCAGAGCCATGGCCTCAAGCTAAATGCCAAAAAGTGTATAGTCATCCCCTTTGGCAAAAACAAAGTGCCCACAAATTACCACATAGGTGGTAATCCATTAAGTACAGAAGAAGTAATTAGGGACCTGGGGACCCAAGTTGATAGCAATCTCTCATTTGACAACCACATGGCCAAAGTGGTTAGAAGAACATTTTATATAGCCCACCTAATCATGAAGGGATTTACATCTAGATCAAGGGAGGTCATCGTGCCTCTTTACTCATCCCTCAACAGGCCCATAATTGAGTACAATGCTCCTTTTGGGATGTACCTTACCAGACACCTGCAGCAACTGGAAAGACCCCAAAAGTACCTCACCAAGAGGATCAAAGGGCTCAAACAGATGCCATATGCTGCCCGGTTAAAGAAACTCCAGCTCTACTCAGTGGCATACCGCCTGCTCAGAGGCGATCTCTGCCTGACGTATAAAGCCACGTCCAACTCGGAATTAATGGACATGCTGCACCTCAGAAAATCCAAATCCCATCGAGCTACGCGCTCGAGAG